>NW_028237067.1:0-43893 GCF_017979445.1 Akebia trifoliata | reverse complement strand
GAGCACTAAACATGCATTCTCGATGGGTGAACAATACTTCTGTTCCAACAAGAGCTCGACTCAAGTAGTAGTGTACACTTTTTTTTCTTTTATCATTTTTTTAAGTCAGCAATGCTCCCAGTGACATTTCTTGTGCACTAATATAGAAAATCAATAGCTATTCGGGAATTGGTATAGAAAGTATAGGAGGCTTAAGAAGATACTCTTTGATATTTTTCAGAGCATTCTCACAATCTTCATCCTATTCAAATGATGTATCTTTCTTCATCAATTAACTGAAGGGATGACAATGTCCAGCTAAATTTGAAATAGATCTACGAATGTAAGCTAGTCAGACTTGTAGATTTTTGAGTTCATGAATATTTTTTGGTACTGACATCTTTTAGATGTCTTCAATCTTGCTTCGATCAATTTCAATGCCACGATGTCGATTCACGAATCCTAAGAATTTACCTGAGGTAACTCTAAAAGTACATTTTAGTGGATTCATCTTCAGCTGGTACCGTCGCAATCTATCGAAGGTATCACATAAATATTGTAAGTGATCTTCTCTTTTCTTAGACTTTACTACTAAGTCATCAACATAACATTCAACCTTGTCATGTAACATGTCATTATAGATCTTCTACATAGCTCGTTGGTAAGTGGAATTAGCATTCTTAAGTCCAAAAGGCATAACTTTGTAACAATATATACCTTTTGGGGTACGAAAAGCCGTAAGCTCCCCGTCTTTTGACGACATTCAATTTTTATTGTAATCAGAAGATTCATCCATGAAAGACAAAGCTTCATGTCCTGTAGTCGCATCAATCATAAATTCTATTATTGAGAGTGGAAAATCGTCTTTTGGATATGCATTATTCAAGTCACGAAAATCGACACACACTCAAATCTGTTCATTTTTTTTCTTAGTGGAAATATGTTGGAAATCCAGGTTGGATATTTTACTTCTCAGATGAAACTAGCTTCAATCAACTTGTTAACTTCTGTCTCAATCTATAGTACCAATTCTTATCGAAAATAACGTTGGATCTATTTTATTGGGTGAACTTTGTGTTTGACTACGAGTTGATTATCAGTCATCTTCGGAACAAGTCCTGGCATTTCTTTGTAAGTCCAAGCAAAGACATCTTTGTATTCTTGTAGCAACTTAAAGTACTCGGATTCTTCATGCTGTTTTAGAAAAGTGTCGACGAACGTGGGTTGCGACTCTTCAATTGTCCCAAAATTTATTTCTTTCAAGTCGTCAATAATGGCTTGTCCGCCTTCTTCAAAGATCGGTGGAGCATTTTTTAGTTCTTCATCTGACGATGTAGAATCTCCTTCAGGGTATTCCTCAATGGTAATGTGATTTATCGAAACGACATCTTCAGAATTATTTGTTTCAATAGTTGAATCTTGACTGTTGCTCGCTTGGTTTGTGAGGATGATGGTACGTTGTTTCACAACTAATGCATCTAATATAGAGACCTCTAAAGTTGCTTGTCATTTCATGTGAGATGGAATAGTGTTATGCTAGCCACTATTATCTTTATGCTCAACATGTTTATTTCTTCACTTGGGTCGGCGTTTGATGAGTAGGTTTTATATCTACGAATTACCCACTTTTAAATATAATATTTTGTTAATTTTAGAGTCTTTTAGTTGTTTTTAGTTAAGTTTAGTTTATTTTATACTTTTTATGTAATTAGGTGTTTTTATTTGATTTTTATGCTTATTTTACAGATTAGGAACAATATGGAACATTGGGATGTTTGCATACGTTAAGAGAAATTCTGGATCCAAATTGGTTCATTCTCGGAAGAAGGAAGCTAAGCATACAAGCTAAAAAGTCTTCAAGCCGCAACTTGATAGAAAATGAGGCCGCAGTGGGAATTCAAGAATTGCACAACAGAAATATGAAAATATAAGCCGCGGCATGACATGTTTTGAAGCCATGGCCTACTTACGTTTCCAGCTTTACACGTTAATTTTTGGGGACCGAATTAGAGACGGATTTTGGGACTCTTAAACCCTAATGACTCCATAACTATAAATAGGAAAGTTTAACCCTTATTTGGGACATAAGTTTTGGGATTTTTCTTTGAGGCAGAAGATTGAGAAGGAGGACGGGAATTGGAGATCGGCTCTTGAGTTTTATCTTCCTTAACTTTAACTCTTCTCCTAATTTTGTAATCTAAGAATGGCTAAATACTTTTCTGATTTTGTTTTTTTTTCAATGAAGAACTAATTTCTATTCTAGGGTTATAATGAAACCCATTCATGATATTTGATTAATTTTCTTTCTTTCTTCTATGATCTCACATGTGATTGTTTATTCTATCCAATGTTTAATGGGATTTGATTAACTGATCATTGATTGAATTGATTTGATGAACTTTAATAATATCGCAGAGTTATTTTGTGTTCATGACCTAGATAGATTAACATATACTAATTTGAGATAGGAATATACTCAGGTTGCATGTGCATTCCTTATGAGAACTTATTCTTAATGAATTCTTCTTTATTTGATTCTCATACGCATATAGAGAGTTAGTCCAGAAGGGTATTTTTATATGACCATCGGAAGAGGCTTGTAGAGAATTTAGTGTTCTTGGATGACAATCATAGTGGATTAATTTATCATAGAGGGAAGGAGAATTAAATCAAGTGGATTGTTTGGGGGAAATTATAAACCTAGATTTCATCACTCATTGATTTTAAACTTCAAATTTATTATCTGCGTTATTTTCTTGTTTAGCTTTAAATTCTATTTTTACTTTTGTTTGGATAAAATTAGATTGAGATAAATTGGTAATTAGCAATAGATTGGTATTTAGTTTCCGTGGGAACGGTACTTTCTTATCACTTTATTACTTGTTTTGATACGTATACTTGCATGCTTAAATGTAGACAACAGCGTTGTGATTCTTTTTGTATTTTTACTCTAACATTCCCACCAAGTCTAAATAATGCAAACACACGAGATTTATGAACTTGTACATCATGATAATCATCTAAAGCACCCAATCGATCAAATATTGATGCGGTCGAGATATGACCACCAATTCGATCAAAGACCGATGTCCTTAGAGCTGGTGTTTATTTTATAGACTCACCAATCACTTCTATTGTAGTATATTGTGAACAAGCTGTCTTCATCTTAGAAATTTTGATTGGAGTCTTTGGTGTATACCTTAGCCCTACTCGTATGAATGAAACTTTTTCTCCAGCTTAAACAAGTTTGACTTGTGTTGTAGTTAAGCCATGAATTTGATCAGTTTGTGGTAGTTCACACTACGTAAAAATCTCAAAATTTGACATAAAAATTGTTAGGCCTCGCCCGACGTATTTTTGAGCCCAAATTTGACGGTTAGTAGACCACGAATTTCATGTTTTTCCCCGTTAAACAACTATTGGGACTCTCCTTTCTCTATTACTCTGTCGCTCTCGATCGATTTCTCTCGATCTCATCTTTCGTAGTCTCTGATCTCTCTCTCTCTCCCTCGATCTCATCTCACCCTCTAATCTTTCTTTTTCTCTCTTTTTGTTATCTCGAATTTATCTCTCTCTGTCTCTGATCTGTCGAAGTAATCTCTCAATCTTTCAACATTGGAACGATGGAGAGAAGAAGGAGCCATTAACCTCTTGAAATTTCTCTGTTTATTTTTAAGGTGAGTCGATCTCTCTTCTCTCTTTGGTTGGTGGATTCATAATACTATTCTGATTGTTGAAGATGAAATCTAGGATTTTTTATTCTACAAAATATATTCATTTTGGTTTTTTATTTTCCAAATTTGTTAATTTTGCGCGATGAAACAAAATCTAAGAACAAATAAAATTTTGATAATATATCCCAATGATTTTATAGATTTGAATATTGTTCTAGTTTATTTCCTAAATATTGTTTCGTATTTTTCGAAAAATCTGCTTGTGCTGCCCTTAACCAATGTTTCAGAGCTTCTTGCTGTTACAGGGGGACATGAATATTCAATCAATGTGGGAAGGACAATCTTCATTGATTGAATATTCTTGTCTCTGATCCAATAGATGTAACTTTTCAAATCAATTTCGAGTCAAAACCTGAATTCATCATAGAAAGCTTTGGACTTCTTTGATATTTTTTGAAGGAACATAGCAATCAGGTTAGTAATTTTTTTCTCCCATAGAAGAATCGATAGCATTAGACTTGATGGTCATTGTTTTGATTTATAGTTTTCACCTTTGTATATGGATATCATTAGGATTTGGCATACTTTCAGCAATATAATTTACCTAAAGTATTGCATTTGTTTTCAGGTCTGCTTGTGGGCATAACGCACAGGTAGCAATGCTTGTAAGTGCTGCGAAGATATGGAAGAGTCGTGAAAAAATCTAAAGGTTTGACTTTGATTAATTACATACCTCATTTCTCTTTAGTAGATTTCAACATAAAATGCCTTTCTAATCATTAGTTTGTTAATTCCTAATAAAAACACATAATTTCATTACTAGAGAAGTCGATTGAGATAGTTTGAGCATGTACAACAAAGAGTTATGATGGAACCAATGAGAAAGAAAACTTTAGTTTGATAGGAAATGTGAAGGTTATATTTGATTTGAGGTAGGATGAAAAAATTTAAAACATAAATCTTAAGAAAATATATAGAAATAGATACAATTAAATGGCGAAAACAAGGTTCTCCAAATAGTCGTGATGAATTTGCATTTTTTTTTTTCTGTTTTGGGTGTCTTGTTATACAATAATCAATTGTCGGATCCATATTGACTATTGGAGCAATGATTGATACGATCACGAGTAGGTCTATTACTAATTTCATCAGTTAAAAAGGAGTAAGAAGAGCACAACACTAACAATATCTAACATACTTAGTATTTTTTGGATCACAAAATTTTAATTTTGTTTCATGAAGTGGAAACAGGCCATGAGAACTGCAGTTGCTTAAAGTGTTGTAGGATGGCTTGCCATATACTTTGCTAAGGATTGCTTCATCTATCTTAATTCCTTTTAACTTTGAAAATGCTTGGAAGATGGAATTAAGCGTATCATCTCCTTAAATGACCTTAAAAGGGACCTTTCGTACTCAACCTTGTTGGAATACTTTCAACAGGATATGCGATGGGTTTCTTTATCCTTGTCTCCAAGCCAAGTTATTGAATGTAGTTGACATTTCTTATGGAGGTGAAAGTGGTTTCAATCAGGCTATCGAGTTGTCCTTGGATATTTTATCCAATGTGAAGTTCGTCCAAAAGAAACGCTTAATTGGGAAATACTTTGAGGAAATCAGCTAGGACATGGGGAAGTATGGTTTTGGTGGGAAAATCTTGATATTAACAAGTATGTGTTGAAGAACAGTGTTACAATACATAGCAGAGACCAACTTTAGGTTTCTGCTCGCTCTAATGTTTGTTTTTTTTCCAATGGGTTAAACAACCAAGGCCTGTCTAGCCGCTCTCATGTTCCAACTTTGGGCTGTAATGGCAGAGAGCAACATTGGAGATGGTATGTGGTATCATTGTTGTCTCTAGTTTCTCATCAATTATATGTATTAAACTTCACATATGGTTTGTTTGTAATTCATTCACACACTAATGTTAAATCGCCTCGACCCTTTTTCACTAAATAGTGGATAGGGATCCGATTTGTAAATGGGGGACTTTTGAGAAATGGGAGTCGCCACCTAGTTTAGGTCTAGGAACCAAAATAACTTCAAATGGATATGGGTCGATCCACAAATCAAAGAGATGGGTAAGGGGTCAAATTACGGGTTTTGGAAGGTGTTAGGCACCGAACCTGCTCGATTAAGATGATCGATCTTTACTACAATCCAAAATCATCCTATAGTCAACATACAAAGACTACGGTCAAGGTCACAGTCCAATCATCATCATCAATTTATGTTGGATTTTCCAAACAAATCCTATGGCTAAAAATTGTCCCAACTGTTACATGATTATTCTTTGAATTTCACAAAATATGGAAGGGTTTGAAAAAGCCCTAATTAGCTCCATGACCTGAAATCAATTAAGAAATTCCACCTGCAAGTATTTCGCAAGCTGTCCAAAATAGAAACTCATGAGAATATTCTATATGGGAAGATTACAAATAGAAACCTGCCAAATTGGGACTTATAATATTTTCAAATTAGGAACGTAAAATTTCCTAAATTAGAATTCAAGAGATATATGCTGAATTCCTAAATTAAAAATTTAAAAGATACATTTTCTAAAATAGAACATTCCAAAAATGTATGTTTCTAAATTTGAAACTCCCAAATTTCCATGAATGTGAACATTTTAAATACAAGGATGCAGAATCTTCTAAATTGGGAAATTGATAAAATATGAATTTCCTAAAATGAAAATTTACAAGTATGTGTCTTTCCCAAAATAGAAAATTATGCAACCTCCGATTAAAAGATTTCCAAATATGAATTTTCCAATATCCTGCAAATAATTTCTAAAAGGAGGATTGTATGAAAATGAATTATCAAATTAGAAAGTTATGGATTTGCCAAGAATCACCAAATTGGAAATTTGCCAGAAACAAAGAATTCAGGTTATCACACTTACCAAATTGGAGATTGACACATATCATTGCACAAAATTTTCAAATTTACAAGAAAAACCCATAAGAAAAATTATATATTCATCAAATCCTTAAACTAACCAAACAAGCAGGCATACATGATTTTCGATTTTGTCAAAATAACTATCACTCAACAACATGCATACTTGTCATGCTAAAAAATATATCATCACAAACTCATTGTAGAAGTATAGGACCATCATGCTTAAATACAAGGATCATGTCATCACATGTTCATAAAAAAGGGTATATAAAAAATAAAAAATAAAAATAAAGACAAAAGCAAAACAAATTCTTTCCTAATCCTATCGATATGCAAAAAAACACAAAAAATATATAAACAAAATATCCTCCTAACCCCTATTGAGATGCAAAACAAATAAAGACCTAGAACAATACCCAAGAAATTATTCTAATCTTATAGGCATGCAAAAAGGATAAAAAATGAACAAAACATAAAAAGTAATTCCTAAAAAAATTAGCCTAACCATATCAATAAAAAAAAATTACATAAAATAAGAAATACCCTCCTAATCCTACCATAAGAAAAACATAAAAAATACATACATATATATATATTATCTATATATATATATATATATATATATATATATATATATATATATATATATATGAAATTATCTCCTAATCCTATTAATATATCAAAAATAATTACCAAAAGGTAAAATGGTGTATTTCCTCTAAGCACGACAAAATCATTACGTAACACCATGAACATAAAAAATCTCTGTTATAATAAACCCCATAATGACCATAACATCAAAAATTAATGTGGCATGCCAATGTAGGGGTACTTTTAACCATATGAAAACAGAGAGGAGAAAAATAGTGTAGTGAAGAACGAAAAGAAAAAGGTGATCAAAATATAAAATAAATAAAAAATAATATATAATCTAATAATGAACCGACCTATAAAGAAGAATAGTGGGTGCCGATTCCTTCAGATATGACTTGAATCCTTGTGAATATTCCTAACACTTTGAGAAGGCTAGTTGGTTGTGTACGGAAGAAGATGATGGTTGAGAGGATCGTGTTACTGGTTTGCTAGAATGATGAGGACAGAGAGAATGCTACAATGGGGTCGTAGGAAACGTGCTAACACATGAGGCGAAGATTGATCTAGGGGGAGCTGGACAGATGGCTGCAATAGCCACGTTTTGCAGAGAAGGCTGTTGAAGGTGATGAAGACATCACTATGTTGCTTTGCAGTGCTGTGAGGAGATTGCTAAGGCATTGGTACAGTAGCCAATCGAAGAAGATGAAGACTGGGCATTGGTACAACAACCAGCCTAGGGAGATGAAGGATGGGGCAGCAAGAGGAGGACGTGGAGAGGAGCTAGGCAGCAAATCTGGATGTCCAAGAGCGAGAGAGAGAGAGAGAGAGAAGAGAGGGACCTTCTGTTATTGCAGCAGCCATGCTGTGTTGCAAGTTCAGCCCAAGGACATTGAGAGAGAGAGACGTGAAGGAAGAAGAAGCTGAAGATTAGAGAGAGCAAGAAGAAGGAGACGTCCTTCTTTATATAGAAAATCAGTTTCTATTTCATCCTTCTTTCTAATTCTTTTGTTCATTTTTCTTTTTTTCTCTTTACATGTTTTTCCCTTTTTTGCCTCATTTCTTTTTCGGAGAATGTAGGTGGGGATTCCACGGTACTCGTAGTACGGTGGTTCTCCTATAATCAATTAAAATTTTAATTTTGATTGGAAAATTTTTTTGTTATTATTTTTATTTGATTGGTTCATTTTGATTTTGTCAATGGGATTTTAATTTTGGTTGATTTAATTTTTCCCGATTGTTTGATTGGTCAATTTAATTTTCATTGGGTTAATTGATTAGGTTTCGTTTGATCGATTGATTTTGATTGGATTCGATTTTAAATTTGGTTCAATTGGTTGATCGATTTTAAAATTTTTTGATGGGGTTCGATTTTGAATTTTAACTTTGTTGATTAGATTTCGATTTTATTTTCATTGTTTGGTTTTTAATTTTAATTTTGATTGTTTAATTTTGAATTTGAATTTTAATTTTAATTGTTTGATTCTTTTTTTTTAATTGAGTTTTATTTTTATTTAAATTGGATTTTTAACCGGATTTCGACTTTTATTACATTTTCTTAAGGATTGGGATCTCTAAGTTAAGTATGGAGGTTGAAGGGCATTTCGGTCATTTTTTATGAGTTTTCCTAATTTTCTCTGTTTTCGTCGGTTTGAATCCCGTTAGACCCAAAATCCTATCCTGAGTGCAATGGAGGTGCTTTTGAGGTCTTTTGGAGGTTTAAAATTTATAAAGGGTATATTTGTCATTTTGTCGATTTTTGTAGATTTTTACGAATTTTAACGTGAAGTTTCTTTAAGTTCCGACGTGATTATTTCTAAGTTTCAAAGTCATGTTTTCCTAGCGTAGCAAGGTCTCTGGGTTATCGAACTGTGTAGCGAACCTAAACGTACGTGCTTGCTAAGTTAAATGTAAGGTGTAGCGATCCTAAGCGTGTGTAAATTTCTATGTCGAGTCGTAACAAGTAGGGGAGATGAAAAGACTGGAAACGAAGGAAGTCAGGGACAGTACTCACAAGCCTTCGAGTTCTTTGTGATCATCATTAGGAATTCACGGTAACCGAGTGACGAATTGTCGAATTAGGCATATGCAAAAATGGGGTGTCTACATAATGAAAGGGAGTTAAATCTTGTCTTGAAATTTGAACACATTTGAAACAAAGAAAAACTTGCTAATTCAATGTAAGTCCTTGTTATTATGATATAGGTGCTGCTTTAATGTCCTTCAAGAATCTATGACAGAACATTCCACCAAATTGGCAGGGATTAGATCCTTGTGGTGATGGTTGGGAGGGAATCCATTGCACCAATTCACATGTCATCTTCATGTAGGTCTTTGTTTTAATTTCTTTTTCTATCACTTATGTTGGTTCTTCAATCTTTTCATTTTGGAATACTTGAAATACTTACCCAACTGATTTCATCCCAGACAATTATCGAGTATGGGACTGAAAGGTCAGCTATCCGGAGATATTCAGACTTTGTCCAAGTTACAAGTCCTTTATGTCTTCTCTTTGTAGTTCACTTTCTTCCCTAGTAATAGAAAACTAATTCTATTTTATTTTTTCCGAATAAATTCATATCTGATTACTGATTGATCTATGTAGGGATCTATCTTACAATAAGGATCTGACCTATTCCACAAACAATTGGGAATTTGAAGAAACTGTCAAACATGAGAGAAAATCCTGATGTTTGGAAGATTGGTACTCCAATTTGCTTAATTCAAATCCTATAACAATACTAAATAGTTTTCCTTGCATTTCAGAATCTTGGTTGGTTGAAATTTCTTTGGTCCAATCCCAGACTCGATAGGCTGTCTACAACAGCTTATATTTTTGTAAGACTTTCATTTAAAACTAATTTTTCTATTTCAATGAAGAGATTTGAAAAAAAAAAGTCTCTTAATCATGAAATCAACCATGGATCATGCAAGAATTGAGATAGAATCTTGATTAAACAATGCCATCTCTTTAAGTGAGAGACAAAAACTAAACTGCCCATCTTTTAACTTTGTTACAAACTATGTTCTGAAGAGTTTAGGTTGAAAGGTGCCAATCTTTAAGCTCACATCTACTTTCTTATTCAATTGCTATAGTCCAATCTTTAAGAGTATTTTTCTAAACCTCTACATTGTCATTCCTTGACAAATCTCTACATTCTAACAGCTTCAGTGGAAATATACCTCCTTCGATAGGGAATCTATTTTCTGTATATTGGTTGGATCTAACTGACAACGAGCTTATGAGAACCATTCTAGTCTCCGATGGGAACAATCCTGGTCTGGATTTGCTAATTCATACCAAGCACTTGTAAGTCCCAAGTCTTCTTAGTTGTCAATTAATAATTTATGTTATTAATTTTTCTTACTTACATTGCCAAGGATAAAGCGGGTGGGTAATGTCAGGTTAGGAGGGGGTGTACAAATTTCATCATATCTTAGCATGAATTTGATCCATCATTTCATTATGATCCTTTATGTTGATGGTAATTATTTTGACATTTTTGAATCACGAGCACTAAGGTTTGTACCATGATTTTTGAATCATCAGCTCTCTAGCGCAATCCCATCTAAAATTTTCAGCTCAAACATGGTTCTGATACATGTGTAAGTTCCATCGAACTACTTTAATGGAGGCAGTTGTTTTTTTCTCATCTGCAGTTTGTAACCTCATGTCGATTCATTCTACTGTTTTAGCTTTATTTTACTACCAGTTCTTTTTGGTCCCCACATTATTTGAAATTCAACTATAGCAATGTCTTTTCAAAATTTTTTAGAATTTCAAATGTTTTTCATTCATTTTGTTCAAAGAAGTTTATTTCAGAGTACTTAGTTTCTTATGTTGGAAATATGGAAAATAAGAACTATAATCCTATATGTTAAACAAAACATAAAGAGTAGATAAGAGTTATATCTAATGTTTCACATAAAAGAGCTGAAGATGTTTGGGGTGAACTTGTATTTGAAGAACTTAGATGATAGCATTGATGACAATAAACTGAAGGAATTGTTCTTAGAGTTCGGCACAATTGCTTCATGCAAGGTTTGTAGCAATGTTCTTTAGGATTTAATTATTAGTGACCAGCTGCACTAATATTCTGGCCAAATCCTAAATAGTTCATTACTCTTTCACCTCGAGTAGGTAGAGTAAAACTTTTCAAAAAAAAATTGTTTATTACTCTTTCACCCAGGGTAGGTAAAGTAAGACATTCAATTTTTTTATGCTCAATTTATGCTCAGTTATGCTTAGTTTATGCTCAGATTTTACTCAGTTTCACACAGTGCACACACTTGCACACTTGTTCTTTTAGTCAGGGAGAATTCTTTAAAATTCAAGGATCTGACGCCATCAGTGAGAGCTCTCGCTCGAGGACCTGACAACCTTTTAGTTCGGGGAGAGTTTAACCCTCAAGGATCCGGACACCCCGACGAATTGCTAAATCAGGCTGCAAAATGAACTGTCACTAGCTTTGGCATTCGGATATCGCACTTTCTACCAAAATAGATTTGCTATCTAGTTTGCTTCAACCCTCTGCCAAAGAGGGGCATCTGTAGACACCCCATTTTTGCATTCGCCTGATTAATCAACTCGTCAACCCGATCGCAAAAGTTCCCAATGATGGATGTCTATTCCAATGCTTTATTTTGTTACCAGATATGTTTCAGAAATCCGGATGAGGTATCTCGAATTGACAAAACTTAGAAACCACGCTACGCTAGGAAAATACGACCTCAGAAACATAGAAATCATCATCTTGCAAACCAAAAAGAAGCTTCACGATAAAAATCACAAAAAATGATTAAATTACCAAAATACCCCTAACCTCAAAACAACCTTAGAGCCTACATTACGCTTAGGAAAATCCGTTCAAACACATAAAACAACAAATCGAAACCAAGTAAATCACTTCGCCAATTTTCACAAAATTTGACAAAATTATGAAAATACCCCTCATAAAGTTCACGATCATTTCATATAAAAAACTTCATAAATGACAAAAACCAACATTCCCATTGAATTCCTTACGAAAAACTGATTCCAAAACATCCTGGAACATTGAAAAACGACTTAAAACGTAAAAAATCCTCTCCGAGGGCAAAACGGTAATTTCACAATTTTCATAATTAAAAAATTCGAAATTAATAAATAAAACATTAAATAATTAAAGTGAAACATTAATGAAATTAATTTAAAAAGTTGAACCTAAAAAATCGATTAATTGGACTCTCAGGCAAAATTGTTGAGGGTTCGTGGGATATTTCTTTAAGGACCCCTCCATTTGGGGGTTCAAAGAATTAAAGATATAATAGAAGGGGGTTCTCCAAAAATTAAAAGTAAATCAAGCAAGACTGAAGTCAAGGTATTAAAGTCAATCAAGTGAGACTGAAGTCAAAATTAAAGTCAATCAAGCAAGACTGAAGTCAAGGTACTAATCGAGTCAATCTCATAAGACTAAGGTCAAAACCCTAAATCAAAACCCTAATCTAAACTAATCAAGTCAATCTCATAAGACTAAGGTCAAAACCCTAAATCCAAACCCTAATCTAAACTAATCAAGTCAATCTCATAAGACTAAAGTCAAAACCCTAAAACCCTAAAGACTAAGTCAAAACCCTAATTGAAACCCTAAAAGAAACCCTAATCAAACCCTAAATGCTTCTAAAAACTTTATAAATAGGAGCCTCCACACCCTATTTTCGTATAAAAGAAAAAACCCTAGAAAAAGTAGGTGAAGAAGCCTCCATAACCTCCCCAAAACCCTAATTTTGGAGCCCCAACTCCTTCCCTAACACCCCTACTCCGATTTTAGCCTAAAAAACACCCAAAAACCTCTCAAAAACACCCCAAAAATCCACCACAAATTCAAAGCATCCAGATCCAAGTAAGAGACACCTTGCCTCGGAGATCAGGAATCAGATCCGGAGACAAAACGAAGCAAGGAGTACGGTACAAGGAACTGTTTATTTTCAGATCTGAGGGAATATCACCTTTGCAGATCAAAGGTAAATTTTTATTATTTTTTTAAATCTAGTTTATCATTAGCGATGTAGATCTATTTGGGATAAGTAGAGACCGGCATTGGCCGGGCGGGGTTGGTGCCTAACACCTTCCAACCCCGTAACATGATCCCCGGATTCAGATTTCTATGCAGATTAGTTCTTTTTTATCCATTGTAGAGTCATTTATGGTTCCTAGACCTAAACTAGGTGGCGACTCCCAAACCTCAAGGGTCAAAAGCGGATCCGCGCACCCCGCGGATCGAGGGCGCTTTCAGGTACTGCTCCAGTTTCCTGCAGCCACAATCGATCGAGAAACAAGTGATATGAAATTTTACAATCAATCACGTGGAAGAACGCCATTAACTCCAAATCTATGATAGAGAGCTTGACTTTTATCATGCTGATAGCTCATTGACCCCTTAAGTTGAAGTCTTAAATCATTATCTTATTGTGAACAAGTTGATTCGATGAGATGTCAACTTATTTCATGGTACGAATTGGCATGATATTGACCGTAAAACCACAATCTAGGAGAATTCTTTGAATTTTATTCTCCCTCACATAACCTATGAGGTAAAGAAGCTTATTATGAGGTCAAGACCCCAATTGAAGATCCTCATCAATGAAGGTGATTGTGGCCATGCACATACCGTCTTATTGTGGATCTATGTCGACCACAATCTAGGAGAATTCTTTGAACTTTATTCTCCCTCACATAACCTATGAGGTAAAGAAGCTTATTATGAGGTCAAGACCCCAATTGGAGATCCTCATCAATGAAGGTGATTGTGGCCATGCACATACCGTCTTATTGTGGATCTATGTCGGGTTGTACTTTTTGTTTTGATTTAGTTGAGCTTTGCTTTGAAGCATGCTGAACTTTCTGAAATTTACTGAAAAAATTCAAGTTGACCTGTGAATCTTTTATATTCGAGGTGATATTGTCTTTTTTAAGTTTTTGATCTCCATCATTGAAAGTAGTAGGATGTTCATTGGACCTATCACCAATATCAACTTCTAGCACTTCCGCTTTCACTTGATGACATGAAACCATGCAGACTTCCTTAAAGAGTTTCTTTAGTAAGAATTCTAGAAGAGTAACTAGCATACGAGGAAGTTGTTGAAGGAAGTCTTTGAGATCTACGGCTAGAACTTGGAAAGGTTTCTTCTTTATTACTCTCTTTCATTTCTTTGTCCTTGTATTTGATTTTGACTATCTTCTCTTTCTCTTTGGTTTTAAAGTAGGAGGAGTCGACGCGTGTGTAGAACGTCTTGACGAGTAACAACTGTCCACCCTTCACCATCTACTGAAGCAGACTTCAAGATATTCGACTTTGAATTTGAACCCAAATGAGATTACGATTCTTGTTGAGGTGAAATGGGAAATGTAGTGATCTTTCTTTGATTCGACTTTGCCCCCAGTATGGGATGGACCTTTCTAATGTCCGAATGTATGGACATGGATTGCGGTGGTTGAGGTAGAATTTTTGGGATTTGGGAAGATGAAGTGTGTGTTGCATATGGACTTGACAAGAGTATTGGATCAAAAGATCCAAAGGTGACAGAGGTCATATTGGAAGTAGCAACATTTTTGACATAATCAAGCTCAATTTTCCCTTGACATGCTAAATCCATGATTTTGTCCTTGAAGACGAAACATTTTTCAATTGGGTAACTAATCATCCTGTGATAGCGACAATATTTTGGATCATTGTCGCTACCTGCTTTCTCGGGTCATTTAGGTATTAGAAGTTCAATGAGCTTCAATTTCAACAACTCTTCGAACATGCCCAAGATGTTAGCATTAGGAAATAGGTACTCTTTCGCTTCGAGCTCTTTGAGAGTTTTTCAAGCCTTTCATTTTTCTTGTGTTGAATCAGTTCTTGACTGATCTTCTCTTCTTTTGCCTGTGATATTGATAGGTTTGTTGGTGGTGGTAGAAAACATTTCTTTAGTTTTGAAAGACTTGTCGTCTTTCTTTTCCTGTCTTCTAGAATCACTTGGTCATGGAGTTTGATGCATAGCTATACTCTGCTCCATGTCGCGTGCACGAGCAGCTAGTTCTTTGAAAGTATTTGGTTTAATTCCTTTTAGGATGTAGAGGAGTTGCCAGTGCATCCTTTGAATACACATCTCAATAGTAGAAGATTGGGAGAGTCAATCCATGCAATTGAAGAAAAGATTTCTCCATCGTTCGATGTACTCAATGACCGGTTCATCTTTCCTTTGTTTAACGGAAGCGAGCTCCACCATACTTACTGTTCTTCTAGTACTGTAAAAGCGGCCAAGGATACTCTTTAGAGTTGATCCCAACAGTCTATTGAGTTAGGTTTTAAGTCGGTATACCAATCGAATGCATTGTTGTGGAGGGAGCGAACGAATTGTTTTACCATGAAGTCACTGAATGTATCGGCAATGTTCCAAGTTTCGATAAAATAGGCAATATGCTGCTTTGAATTGCATTTTCTCTTGAATTATTGGAATTTTGGTGGTTGATAACCTCTCGGAAGATGTATTTGTTCGATGCGTTGAGTGTAGGGTTTGGAATAAACCAATGAGGACTGTGTCATGCCTCCATACTGAGCATGAATGGTGTTAGTAATCATTGCTTGCAGTTGTTGAACGGAAAGTGAGGCAATAGACTCCTGTGATGGGTCTTGTGTAACTTTATGTGAGTCAACATAGTCTTCTCATTTTTCTTCGTGTAGGGTCGTGTGCGCTTCATGAGTGAATCCTGGAGGATGTGAAGATTCAGTGCTCGATTCATTCTTCATGTCTCTTATTTCCAAATGGCTGACAAGGGTTGCAATTTGGATGTCTTTATCTTCTAATGTCTTTGTCAATTTGTTGATGGTGTCTGTCATCTGAGCAACTTGTTCCTCCATTGTTAGCGTTTTAGCTATCATCACTGCTCTGATAGAGGTGTGAGTTTGCGATGGAGAAGTAATCGATAGAGATCTAGATGATCCTTCGCTTGACTTCGAATCAGATTCAAAATCTGACAAGTCATCTTCTACAACGTCCGCCCAGATGCCTTTGTTGTAAGTGTCATTTTTGTGGCACGTTTCTTGGAGTGATGCTGGAGAGGTTCCACTAGCTTGGATCTACTAGTTCTTGTCATTGTTCGCGTTATATGATAATCGTGACTGATAACCTGAGTAGATTCAAGGTTGGAAGAACTGATTTTCTTACATTTCTCAACAATAGCTGATGCGATAACGTTGACGTTGCAAGATGCCATCAATAATTTGGTTGATGTTTTTGTAGTTGACTAAAAGATGAGAGGTTGGGATGGTCCCACTGGGCGTGCCAAAAATTTATCGACGATAAATTTCTACAAATCTACCTCGAGATTTGTGAAATATGATCGTAAATGGTTTTATTGATTTTGATAAAAAAAAGATATACAGATATCAGTGTTTCCTTTGATTAACAGTCAAGTACAAAAATAGTGATGTATGTAACTTTTCTTCCCTCTGGGCTTCGTGCTTTTTCGACTAAGAAGGTTGCTTTCACGCTGGCTTCACTTTGTTCTTGATCTTCTGTAGATTTTCTTCTCTTCGGGCTTCGTGCTTTATCGGCTGAGAAAGTTTTCTTATCTTTCGGAGAAGGACTTTATGCTTGATCTTGTCTTTAATCGGATTCTAAATCTCTGAAGAACTTTTGCTTTATCTTTGGAGGAGGGCTTGAGAGCTTCTTCTTCTCTAAAAGGAGTGCTTCTGTCCATCCCCTCTCAATGAGAAAGGTTCTTGTATTTATAAACTTAAAGATAATTTAGCTTTTCAACTATACCCCAACTTAAAGATATTTAATTAATTTGTTTAAAAAACTAAATTTATCCAAATCTAATTTTAAGGATTTTATGGATTATTATTGGGCCAAACTTATTAATTTGGATATAAGGCCTAATACTTAATATGTGGATCACTTGAATTTGTTAGATCATGGGCTTTATCTACGAAAGCCCAAAATCCAGACTTGTAGGAGGCATGTTCCCATTTAATGGACTCAATTTGGATTTAAGGCCCATTAATAAAATTAGGGATTTTTACTTATAAAATTTGTAAAGGCCTCCTCAAAATTTGGGTGTCTACAAATGTATCCCACAGACGGAGCCAAATTGTAGATGTAGAAACTTGCATTACTTCGTGACTCCTCCTAATTAAGGTCTTTAACCTTCCTATGTTCTTGGGTAGGCCTACAACAACACTACTTCGACCCCCAAGTAAGGATATAGTATAAGAAGTAGGATTGGGTATTTTTAGAGAGAAATCTCATACCTTTTTGATGTGTTGTACCTTTGTATTTGAGGGGTTTTTTCCCTCAGATTCTCCCAGATTTTATCCATGATTTTCGTTCAAGCGGTTATCCCCGTTTACGAATTTGCCTTGATTTTCGTGAAAGCAGTTATATTCCGTACTCCATATTTCCTTGGTTTTGTACCGAGCTTCACATCATTGAAGCTTGGTTAAATTTTTATCGACTTCACTATTAACTCGGATGCTCGGTCAAGTTTTCATGTAATTCGTTCCTTCAGCCAAAGTTCCTCCAGATTGCCACGTGTTGTTTTGTCAAAAAATATCCTCCATAGTTACCTATGGTATAATTAACATAAATGATCATTTTCCTACTTAAACGTGTACTCATCTTTTATGGACAACTTCTTGACTACTACTGGGTTACAACAGTCACAATGATGTTGCCGATCCAATGGATATGCAATAAATATAAAGGGGGAGTCATAGTAAAGATCATTATGCATGGTGTTGTTTCTCACAGGGTGGCCTTTCTTCTCGTTGATTTTCATTGGGAATCTTGAGATGATACATCTGCTTTCAGTTGTGTATGTAAGTGTATTACAAATTGTTTTCTAAAAGGCCACAAAGTATGCCTCAATATAAAAGGTTAAGGGTTAAAGAGAAAGTTGTCATTGATGTTGTTTGCAACTCATTCGAAAAAAACTTAAGCAGCTTTGATCCAATGGTGCATGCCCTTGACATTCGCCTTACTTGGGAACTTGATTCCTTACATTGGTGTAATATTCTTAATGATCGTTCATGCATTGTTACCGATAGCAAGATCTTTGGATTCATTGTTCATTATCTCGCACAAAGAGAATGAAAAAAAGATGATCATATTCCAATATCTCTATTGCAAGCATCTTCAGATCTATCTGCTTTAACTTGTGGTTGGGTATAAGTTTGGGGTCTTCAATGTTGTTATGTCCAGTTCACCACGCCATGACAAAGGAGAACTGAAACTGAAGTCAAAGTAAGAAAATGTAAAAATATTATAAAGAAAACAAGGAGAGAAGTATACCTAGTTGGAGGGATCCCTAATCTACAAAAGCTCTCATAGAAGAAAAAGAAAAAAAAAAGGATTGAGAAGAATTGAAAATGTAAGGTGTTAATGTAATTTAAAAAAATATAAAGATTTCCAAAAGAGAAAAAGAAAAATTTTGAAATAAGGAGAATTGATTGTGTGGAGGCACAACGAAAATGGTGAAGAAAAAAAAATGTGCTGAAGTATATGTTCCTTACATCCATCTACATTCCAAATCAAGAAAAAAAAAAAAAAAAATAGGAATTTGAAAAAAAAAAAATGAAGCTTGAAATTTATAATTTATGTAGGAATTCTAATTAGAGAAAAATACCTTCTTGAGGATTGAGAATTCTAACTAGATCTGTGAAAGATTTGAAGATTTTGAATTGATCCAATCTCTTGAATTCGTGATGGTATTGAGGACGTCATCGAAAAATTAAAAAAGAAACCCATTTGTTAAAGATGAGAAAATGAAGGCTTTAGTTATTCTTCAAAGCTTTAGTGGAGGGAAGTATCGTAGCCAAAAGACGTGTGCTTATGGAACAATTTTGAAGAGTTTCAAAACAAATGTCACAAAAGCTGGTTTGTCACATGTAAAAGAAGAAAATGTTGGATTTTAATCCCATGCATCTTGGGTACAAGAAGTTCCACTAGAACTTAGTTGAGGTTTAAAGCTCATTGCATCTTTTTCATGATTGATAAGGAATGGAATTGCTATTGATCAGATACACCTTGGGTACACCAAATTCCAATAGGACTTGGATGCTTTCAAGTCATATTCCAAATTATTGAGGACACAAAACTTCAAGAAAAGTATGTTAGAGGTTGACTCACAACCTCTTGTCTGTTAGTCCCTAATAATTTTTTATATAGGCCAATCCAAAGTCATGCAAGTTGGGCCTATGGTGCCCATATATACTTTAAGTTTTTCTTAAGATAAAACCCATCATACAAGGAAAATGAATGATGTATTCATGCTTTGGCCCGACATCCAATACGACTAACGTAAAAAGTTAGCTTGTATTCGTTGTGGCTCACAAATCCAATCCTAGAGCCTAACATCAAATTAAAAGTTCATGGTGAATGTAATGGACTAAAATACAAAATCCAAGAACCAAGGTGTAATACTTGATAAGAAAAGTTCTTAAAAGATAATGGCATTTTTGTATGCACAAAAAAAAAAAAAAAGAGAGATTTGTCACAAAGGCGAGATCAACAAAAGTGAGAGCATGTTGTCAGTAGGACATTCCGCCAACCAACACTTAAAGAAAATGAAATTGCATATTTCAATTACTTGCTCTGATTACAAGTTCTCAAAGAAGCAAAATACGATCGATTTCAAATTCAATGTACTAGGCTTCAGTAACTTGGAAGACCAAGGCACTAAAACGAAAAAAGAAGATTTCAAAGTTCATTTCAACATGAAGATGAAAGCAACAACAGAAAATGCTCACTTTAGTCAAATGTTTGTACTCTCGACAACGTGATCAAGAATGCTCCACCTTTAGCTACATTACCGACAATGCACCCTCGAGGGGGCATTTGTAAGCATCAAAATTTCAAGAAAACCTTTAAAAAATTTATAAATCAAAAGAAAGTCTCTAGAAACCATAAATGGGCCTTACATATCCAAATTCTAGACCAATTGATTGGGATAGGCCTTCTGAAAAATTAGGTTGGGTTTTCGTAGATAAAACTCATGATCCAATAAATTCAAGTGATCCACGTTAAATTTGGGTCTTACACCCAAATAAATGAGTTTGATCCAATAACAATCTATAGAATTCTCGAAATTGGATTTGGACAAGTTTAACTCTCAAACAAACCAATCACTACTCTTTAAGTTAAGACATAATTGAAAAATTAAATTAGCTTTAAGTCTATAAATACCAAAGCCTCCTTCAATTGGAAGGAATCTGGACCACTTTCTCTCAGAAAATAGAAACTCTTAAGCCCTCCTTCAAAATACAAAGCAAAGCTTTTCAATAGAGACTTGAATTCTAATTCAAAAGAAGATCAAGATCAAAAGGCCTTCTTCAGAAGCCAATAAATCCTTCTCAACCAATAAAACGCAAAGTCTGGAGAGAAAAAAATTACATAAATCTCTACAGAAGATGAAGGTTAAAAATCCTTATTTAAAAACTAAGAAATCCTTCTCAACCGATAAAGTACGAAGTCTAAAGAGAAGAAAATCTACATAAACTTCTACAGAAAATCAAACTCAAAGCTCTTCTTCAAAAGTCAAGAAACCATTCTTAACCGATAAAGTGTGAAGCTTAGAGAGAAGAAAATCTACATAAACCTCTACAGAAGATCAAGCACAAAAAAAAAACCATCTATACATCGAAAGTCACATTCTCAACTAATAAAATACGAAACCTAAAGAGAAGAAAGTTACACACGTCATTTCTATTTTTATACTTGATTGTTAATCAGAGGAAAATACTAAGACCTGTATATCTTTTTTATCAAAATCAATATAAAAAAATCATTTACGATCTTATTTCACGAATCTCGAGGTAGATCTATGAAATTTGTAGAGTTAAAGAGTAAACCCTTCTTAGAGATAATTTTCTCTTGCTAAGTCCATTTCATACACACACATCTACACACACACACACACCATATTTTATTTTACAAAAGAATTAAGAGTCAAACGTGAAAATCTCTCTAGATCTTCACCTAACACTCTAAACCAATAAAAAATAGACCTATAGAGGACATAACAATCATGCATAAGATCCTTAGTCTTTCCAATGGTGATGTTTAATTTATGGATACCTCCGAAAGATTAAACCTACAAAGAGATGTTCCTAAGTGAGCACATTAACCTTTAAAAAAAGTTTAAATTCAAAAAATAGAATTTATGTGAATTTTCATAAAAATCCCAAGCTCACAAAAAATTCCAACAAGTTCCTATTTTCTAAAAATAAATTATAAGATATTTTCTGTAATTTTCTCTACAACTTCCTTTATTTCAAAATCTCAAAAATACATTTTAAAGCTTCATTTATGGTCATATTGGTAATCATCTTTGCATGGGAGGAACAAGGAGCCTAATACCTTCCTTGTCCTTTTATCAAACTCCCTTACTTAGAATTAGTGTGAAGACCTTTCCCATTATCCTTTAGGATATGTGATTCCTTAATTGAATGGTGGAGACTCCAAAACCCAAGTAGATAAGCTCAAACCTTCAAAGATTTCATACCCCACATATCTACATATACTTAAAAAACCTCGCTATGCAAGGAAAAATTAATTTTGAAACTTAGAAATAATCATAATCGAAACAAAAATAAGTTTTTAAACAACACTTGCATAAATTAATAAAACCTATAGATATCCTATGCATAGGAAAATAAAAATTTCACATTAAATTACAAAATATTCACATGAAATTAATGAATAATTTTTTCATATAAAATGACAATTTCCATCACATGCAATAACACTTTTAAACATATGAAATAATAAAAAATTTCACATAAAATGACGATTTTCATTATATGGGATGACACCTTTTGATCATATATATGACAATCACTATCACATGTCATTTTTCAAAAAAATTATGAAATCCAATCATTAATTTAGAAGTTAAAAACCTTAATCGAAATCTAAAAATTAACCAATCACAATTAATTAAACCAATCGAATAGTCTTAGATCTTATCTTTAATCATAAAAAATCCTTAAGACTAATCGGACCTCTCAACGCGATAATTGATTAATCAAAGATCAAAGCATTAAAACATATATTTCAACTAATCGATTTTAGAATTAACCAATCAATACGATTTAAACACATAAATCGATAATCTATCAAACCACACTATCAACAAACCATCCAAGGGAGGAGGAGAGTTCAATTTTTTACTAAGAAAGAACTCTCTATTATAGACGTCTTACTCTACTTTTCTCTCATTTTCCCTCTCATAATCTGTCGTTCTCTCTCACAACGCCTTGTAATAGTCACTACCATGCTCTCATGACATTCTGCGATAACCACCACTACACTCACTCTCACATCTTCACAACAGCTCTACTACGTCTCCATTTACCCATCTTCATTGTAGCTCTACCCCACTATTCATCCACGTTTATAGCAGTAAAACACACATCTCTTCATCTCTCTCACTCTCAATAATCTTTTTGAGAGCATTTTAGTTTCTAATAAATGTTGTTTAGTTTATGCAATTTAAATTTCTAGTTGCAATCGTTTCTTTTATTTCTAATAGCTTAAGAGTTAGATAGTAAAATCTCTTAAAGATAATTTTCTCTTTATAAACCTACCCATGCATACATCTTTGTACACACCACATTGTGAAAGGCAATGAGAAAAGATTTGAGTTTCCTATGGATCCATATATAAACTCCATTGGCCAATAAAAATAGTCATAAAAAGGCATAAAATTATACATAAAAGGTCCCTAGTCCACCTATGATAGTATCAAATCTATGGATATTTTCTAAGGACTAAACTAATAAAAAGATGCTCCTAAGTGGGCACATAAACCTTTAACAATGCTTGAGGGTTCAAAACGATTGAATCCAAGTGAATTTTCACAAAAATCCCAAGCTCACAAAAATTTATTGCAATCAACCCTGTTTGTTTTTTAGCTTGCACACTAACTTTTTTTTTCTCCATTTCACAAAATCAGATTATAGTCGATTTTTCCTAAATCTTCTCTATAATCTCCTCTATTTTCAAAACCCAAAAATGAATTTCTTATATCTCTTATAGTCAATCTATTGCTAATCATCTTTGGATAGTAGGAATAAAGTGTCTAACACCTCCCTTGTCCCTCAACCAAACTTCTTTACCTTAGTTCTCTAGGTAGACTTTTGACCTTTATCTTTTGGATATGTGCGTCACTATATTAAAAATAAAACTAAATTTAAAGGCTCAATTATGTTGTCCATTCACACCTTAATTGAATGATGCCGACTTATTTATCCACATAAATGAGCTCAATACTTTGAAAAGTCTTGAATTTCCTTAGTCTATATTGGTCAATGAGTTGCCTTATTGATTTTTGTGTGTTGGGACTCACATTAATTCGCACATTGTGTATTAATGCATATCATGTGGATCTTGCAACTAATAAAAAAATTACAGTGTTTTGAGAATTCCCTAATGCAAATTGTGAAAGAATGATGAATTTGTAATTTGAGAAAATCATGACCATGGGATTTGATTGGTAGAATAATATAAAATGATGATGATTTAATTGATCAATTTGACATATAAATGATGCTGATGTTTAAATCCTTGGATTTTGACCTTTGACTTAGATTTTCCTAATTTTAACCCTAGGATATTAGCTTGACCTTAATCTCTCCCTTTGACTTTGGGATATCTAAGTCATAGTAGAGACCAATCACTTTGATATGGTTCGGTGCTTTACACCTTCCAAAATTCGTAACTTGATCCCTTGCCCATTTTCTCTTACCCATGGACTGACCCAAGTCCTTTTAGAATCAATTTATAATTCCTGGCCCTAAATTAGGTGGCGACTACCCATTTCCTCATAAATACCCTAATTTACCTACTTTTTATTATTTGTAAAAAGTGTCAAGGCGCTTTCAATTTCAACGAAGACTTCTGAATACATTTATTCCTTAATGAGAGATGATCTATTATTAGGGGCCGCTTTAGATCTTAATTATTAAGCAAATTTAAACAAAAATTTATATATATATATATATATATATATAATTTCAACCTACAGTGACGACCATACCTAACCGTTGGTAAAAGTCTAAAAAAAATTTAATATTATTTTAATTTTTTACAAATATATAGCAATGGCCACTACACCATCGCTATAAGACATACAGGGATAGCCACTGGCTATCACTATAGATATAATTCGAGCCACCAAATGAATTTTTCTAGAAATTTTTTCATGCTAAATTATTTTGTAGTGATGATTTTTACAATGGTAGCCAGATCCATGAGAGTCACCCTAACTTTCACTATAACATTTTGGACAGTTTTGTAAGAGTTATATAACTCTAGACATTTTATTGTAATTTTTTGTTTCATGGGTAGATGCGGCTTCCCCTTGCTTTTGTATGTTAGTTTTATCTCATTAGTACCACTTTATTGCTTGCTTAGTAAATAAATAAATAAGAGTCGTGCTAGAACAACATTGAAATGTACATCAATTTGGACGATTTTGTAGGTCTAAAGTTGTGATTTTGTCACTTTTGACTATAATTTTTTGTACCATGCGCATATGGCTTCCCTTACTTTTGTAAGTTAGTTTTCTCTTATTGGTACCACTAAGTTAGTTTTCTCTTATTAGTACCACTTTATTGCTTGCTTAACAAATAAATATATAAATATACAATCAGATGAATAATATGTATTTGTTGTGTGATGGAAAGAAAATAGTGGGTTACAGTTTCAACTTTCTGATCTTTAAGACTCTAAATTAAACATTAAGCTCTTTTATTTCCTTTTTAATTTGTTTATTCTTTATATATCGATAAGCTCAATGGTTAGTGTCTTATTAAAAAAAAATATTAAAAGTTTGAAGTAATAACGAAACGGAACAAGTCTTAGTCGACGTAAGCATGTTAGATAGTATGGGTTTGTTCTTTACAGAAGCCAGCTCCAGCTACAGAAACTGGCTTTTGGAAAAGGCAGAAGTATAGAGCTTGAAAAGGCACATCCAACAGAAAACTTGTTCGTTGTAAAAGCACATACGCTAGAAATTGATGTTTGTTTGACAGTTTTTTATTACTAGATTTTGATAAAATGAATTAAAATACTCTTAATGTTGATAATACACCTACAATGCACAAAAAATCAGCAGAATATCTTAATAACTATATAATTACACTAAATATATATATATATATGTCTATATGGGTCCCTTTCCGCACCCAACCATTCGCCCAACATGTTTTGTCCTACATGGGTTAGAGGTTTTGGAATGGGCTGATTTTTTGTGAAGATGATCTCTATGGTGAGGAGATCATCCTCACCAAAAATCCGCCCATTTCAAAACTTCTAACCCCATGTTTACAAGTTGAAAAATCGTGGACTGTCCATTTTTGGTAAACCATTTGTGATGGGGTTAGAAGTTTTGGGATGGGCTGATTTTTGATGAGAATGATCTCTATTGTGAGGAGATCATCCTCACCAAAAATCAGCCGATTCCAAAACTTCTAACCCATGTAGGACAAAACATGTTGGGCAAATGGTTGGGTAAATGGTTGGGTGTTGAATATTTCCTATATATTATATATATATATATATATATATATATATATATATATATATATATATATATATATATATATATATATATATAGGAAGTTTCAATTGATTTTTATATTAAAAAATTATAAAAATAATTATTTTCAATTGAATTAAATTTATAAATTTTTTTTAATTTTA
The DNA here is from genome assembly GCF_017979445.1 of Akebia trifoliata. Taxonomy (NCBI): domain Eukaryota; kingdom Viridiplantae; phylum Streptophyta; class Magnoliopsida; order Ranunculales; family Lardizabalaceae; genus Akebia; species Akebia trifoliata. Next base: position 18,016 of record NW_028237067.1, on the reverse strand, counting down.
TCGAAATTTTGGCAGCATGTCCTCTTAAAAATGAACATATGATAAAGAAAATACCTGCATAATACACAATCCAACATCCACATAAAAATGAAGGGCATTTTGATAATAAAGTAGTGATGATGAATTACTTTTGATCTTGGTAGTAAAGATGAAGGGTATTTTAGTAATTTCCTTTTATTTTTTAAGGTAAGTTTAGTTGAAAATTTGATTAAAAATGAAGGGTATTTTGATAATTTTTTTATTTTTTTAGGGTTAAGTTTGGTTGAAAATTTGATTAAAGATGAAGAGTATTTTGATAATTAGAAAATATGATGAATATTTGGTAATTCCCTTTTTATTTTTTATGGTTAAGTTTGGTTGAAAATTTAAATAAAGATAAATGGTACTTTAGTAATCTCATTTCATTTGTCAAGATTAAATTTTGTTTGAAAATTTAATTAAAGATGAAAGGTATTTTGGTAATTACACTTGAGTCATTTTACGTTTTTGGCTTCCCGTAAAAGCCATTTGAAGAATCCTCTCTTAGGCAACTTCTTTTAGGAATCACTTTTGGGCTTCAATTGAAATCCGCAGTAGCTAAAAATGCCCAAACGAATATCATTTATTGGTTTTTAAGGCTTAAAAGTAGAAAAAGCAAAAAAAAAAAAAAAAAAAAAAAAAAAAAACCTGACTTCTAAAGCCCAAAAGAACAGGGCCTATCAATCACCAATCAAGCAATGTTTTTAAACGACTTGATGGAGAGCTTGATTTGAGACATTTGACTTGGCTACCAAGAATAAAGGTTGGCATTTGGCAACGTTGGAAGGTAATTAATATTCATTTGGAACCACCTTAAAATACATAGAATTACACAAGAGGAAATTATCAAACGCCATCTTATGGGATCAAATTGTAAAAAATATGTCAAAATTTGAAGAAAAGAAAAAGAAAACAACAAAAACTTTGACTCCACGTTTGACACAAAGGATTTGCATCAAAGTCGTATGGAAAAACCGTGGATCTCTTGATGGGATCACACAAAATATCATTTTGGTGGATGACTTTTAAACATTATTTTTTAGCACTTTTAATGGATGATTTCCAACCATTACAAATTATTAATTTGGATACTTAAATGCTTATAAATATTTTTCTAACTAGGTCCACAAAGGAATGATATCTGGACAATCATTTACAGATTAGTGAAGCATAAAATAAAATTAAATATGATCCAAGGCATTTGTAGGGATTAACATCAAGTTTTTGTATGATGGAGAATAGCAAGCAAATTCACCTTCAAACTTCATAAATTGCTCTTTTTGGTGCAATACTTTATTTTATTTTAGTATGTACATGTAGTTTGATGGAAAATCATGTACTCAAACATGGATTCTAAACATTTTAGATAAGGCTAAGCTTATGAAAATTGATATGATGTAAAATGCAAAACTGAGATGGATGCATGTACGAAACCATACATGTTCTAATACATTATGGAGTTTTCTACAAGGCAAATGATGATGTAACATTGAAATTTACATCGTTTCATACATTGCTGACATAGATGCATGTAAGGAACTATTAAGGCTTTTCATCGAGATAAGAGTGAAAAACATCATGGTTCTGTGGGCACCTCCACATCAGCAATGTGTGAAACGAGGTTAATTTCAATTTTACTCTAGCTCGACTCTTTTTACAGTCCTCCTGGATAACACAATATATATTTTTCATCCATCCCTTCAAAGTGTGTGAATTATGTATATGTGATAGTTAGTTTAATTTCATGCCACGTGGAACAATTTTTTGAGTCTATCAATTCATAATGTTGGGCCTTTATAAGCTTCATTGATCTGTATATTATAATGCATTGAGATAATTATTAATATTTTTTATTAGAAAGGCTATTTATTTATGAAAATAAACAAACTAAGTTAGTTGGCACTTTTTTTATTTTTATTAAAAGAGAATAATTTTTATTTAAAAAGAAGAGAGATTATCAGGCAAACCTATCTGAAGCAATTTTATCACAAAAACTCCCTTACTTTATCAAGCTCGTTACCTCAACAAACCTTTATGAATCAAAGTGCCATGACTAACTTACCAAGTGCCGTTGGGCCACATGAATTATCAAATTTGAAATCCAACAGCATAAACTTGTAGATTACTTGGAAAAACTCAGATTCAAGAAGAAAAAAAGAAAAAAAAAATTCTTTTTGAGCTTGATCGTAATTGTTGAAAATGGATGACTACCGAACTCGTTAAAACTAAATTTGAACGGTGACTCGCAAAGTTTTCAACATGATATATAGCTAAAAGTATGATCCACCCAACTCCAAACTCCCTAGCATTTTACACAAGGTCAAAGATTCAAGTTGACATATTAAAATATTTGATAATTGAGGGAGGCATGTCAAATATAGCTAGCTCTTCAGTAATGTAATCTAAAAATTGTAGCGGTTTTTTTCCCCCTCATGCACGGTAATTGAAGTAGTTCGTTCATATTATAGACATATAGTGCGTCTTTGATATAATTTTCCTTAAAACTTAAGCATGATGAGGAGATTAAAATAACTAAAATATAATAAATGGATTTAGATCATAAACTAAAACTAGAAATTTAAAGCAAAAATTATCCAAACATTCACGAAGCTATTTTAAGAGTACTTAAGGAATCTTGTCTGTAGGGAAAAGTTTAACGGATAAAAGAAGGAGATCTGATAGATTGACTTTGGCAACACTCTAAAGTTAAGCTTGACCAACTGTTGGTCCAACTTAACTTCCAGACCATCTGTCTTTAATGTATATTTTTCTCAATTTCTCATCACCTAATCAACAACCCATATACGTGCTTTTATCGTTATTTTTTTTCTATATAAACGACCTTCAGAGCTTTCATGTTTTTGTACCCAAACATTTTGTTGTTCAACAATCTTGTCTCTCATCATCTTCGCCAGAGAGACCGATAGAGATAAAGAAGGATGGGTGCACCTTCTTCATCACAAGTTCCTATTAGAGCTTTGATCTTTTTATTGGGTGCTTTGTGGCTCTTCCCTGGGTTCATTGATGCAGGAATAACAAGACACTACAAATTTGATGTACGTGTTGCATGCATGGCCTATATATATATATATATATATATATATATATATATATTTTTTTTTTATTCGTGTTTTTATAAATTAATGAATAATGGGTGTTTTCATGTCTCTCTGTTATTATTATTATTTTTTTTTTTGCAGATTAAGCTGAAGAACTTCACCCGTTTGTGTAGTACTAAGAGCATCGTGACCGTAAATGATCAGTTTCCGGGACCTCAGATTGTGGCAAGGGAAGGAGACCAGGTGATTGTTAAGGTGGTTAACCATGTTCAGAACAATATCTCTATCCATTGGTATGGAACTCTCATCTTATTCCCCCATCATTTTAAATTAGTCTTGTTGCTCAAATTTGAGCTAATTAATATTTCTAGATGAAAAAATTACATTTTTTGTTTGATTTTTTGGTTTTTTGGTCTTGATATGGTAAACTGGACTTGAATCCATGGCCTAGCTCAAAGTTTCATTGCAATACTCAGGGGTGGAGTCAGGATTTTCTTTTAGTGGGAGTAAACTACTTAGGTTTTTGGTTAGAAGTGGAAGAAAATGATATTCAGAGAAGGGTAAATGGGGCATGTAATTCGTTGAAAGTATAGCGGTATCTCAAAGTTCTGTGTGAGGGTGGGGATTGCCCCCACTGACTCCTTATATGGGTCTAGAGACTAATGAGAAAACACATGATCCCAGCTATTAAAACATAAAATCCAATGGTAATGGGATTTATCCTTGGGAGAATTAAATAACATCATGATATGTATTATAACTCCTGATCATTTGATATCTATTATAAAAGGCTCATGTCGAATTTACCCCTTTTTTCACATAGTGAAAAAGCAAGCATATTGGGATGCTGTTAGTAAAAGTTGGTGTGGCAAAAGAAGCTCGCTTTTTTTCCCCATAAATGGTGAACAATGTAATTACAGGCATGGAGTTCGACAACTTCAGAGTGGATGGGCAGATGGACCAGCCTATGTGACTCAATGCCCAATACATACTGGCCAGACCTACGTCTACAACTTCACTATTGTGAATCAGAGAGGGACTCTATGGTGGCATGCCCACATATCATGGTTGAGATCAACTATTTATGGACCCATCATCATCCTCCCTAAACTCGGTGTTCCTTACCCATTCGCTAAACCATTCAAGGAAATCCCAATTATCTTTGGTAAGTAACAATTATCAAGATCAAATGATTGAATTATGTCACTTTTTTCTCTTACATATCTACATTTTACAAGCTACATTTTTGTTTATATATAAATACAAAATCCAGGAGAGTGGTTTAAGGCAGATCCTGAGGCAATTATCAGCCAGGCTTTGCAGACAGGAGGAGGCCCAAACGTCTCTGATGCCTACACCATTAATGGACTTCCTGGGCCATTGTACAACTGCTCAGCAAAAGGTAACATTGCTAATGAGGGCGCTTTATATTTATTTATTTTTTATCCATATAATAAGAAGAAAAAGCCCACCTAGTAAAGCTATCAATATTGGGCCTGTAGAGGGTTGAAACCCCACTCCTATGCCTCAAATATGTCCCCTTAGATCTGTATCTCAATTAATCTACTTTTATTGCATTTATTGATAGATCTATGGGGAAAGATTTGAGATTTTGGAATTGGGTTTCAGCACTCCTCCATGGGTGTATACGATTTGGACTCAATGTATAAATCTTAGACATCGTCTTTAAATTTAGCGTTTGGTGGGTTGTAAAAAATGTTGGTGTGGCAATGTAAGATTTTCATTGTTATTCCTAGTTTTGACATATGGGGTGGCCTCCCACACAGATACGTTCAAGCTGAAGGTGAAGCCCGGAAAGACATATCTCCTACGATTGATCAACGCTGCACTCAATGACGAGCTTTTCTTCAGCATTGCAAACCACACATTTACTGTAGTCGATGCCGACGCTGTTTACATTAAACCTTTTGAAACAAAGACACTTCTCATCACTCCAGGACAAACCACCAATGTCCTTCTCAAAACTAAACCTCGCTTCCCCAATGCCACATTCCTTATGTTAGCAAGACTATATGCCACTGGCCTTGGCACATTCGACAATTCCACCACTGCTGCCATCCTCGAATATGAACCACCCTCTCATTCCTCTTTCACCAATTCAATTAAGAAACTCAAACTCTTCAAACCACGCCTTCCTCCTCTTAATGATACTTCATTCGCCACGAATTTCACAAAAAAGTTCCGTAGCTTGGCCACTACCCAATTCCCCGCTAATGTCCCACAAACTGTCGATAAAAGATTCTTCTTCACAGTGGGATTGGGAACAAACCCTTGTCCTACAAACCAAACATGCCAAGGGCCCAATGGAACTATGTTCTCAGCTTCTATAAACAATGTCTCCTTTGCTATGCCAACCATAGCGCTCATGCAATCTTATTTCTTGGGAAAATCTTTGGGTGTCTACACAACTGATTTGCCTGCCAACCCAATTATTCCATTCAACTACACTGGAATACCTCCAAATAACACTATGGTGAGTACTGGGACAAAAGTGGTGGTATTGCCCTTCAACACAAGTGTTGAGCTGGTGATGCAGGACACAAGCATACTTGGCACCGAGAGCCACCCTCTTCACCTTCATGGCTTCAACTTCTTCGTAGTGGGGCAAGGATTTGGAAACTATAATCCCAATACGGATCCTGCAAATTTCAATCTTGTCGACCCTGTTGAGAGGAACACCGTTGGTGTGCCATCCGGTGGATGGGTTGCTATTCGATTCCTCGCTGACAACCCAGGTGTGTACTATATCATTTCAACTATTATATATGCTTATATGCTTGGTAATCAAGTTTGGATATGGCAATTGTTTGATGGAGTTACGGTTATTTGGATAAAAAGTTTCAAGAGTTTTCCAAACTAATGGTCATTTAAAAAAAACAAATCATCAATTTTGCTGATTAACCGATTTATCTTTGTTTGTTAGAGCAGACACCTTTCTGTCAAAAAAATCCCAAATTTGTGACTATGGTTATAACTGGGTCCATATTTCTATATCTTATGCAAATTATTGCCAGCAAGAATGATTGGACTTTCCAGCGAACCATGAAGATGAATTATTGATATTCTTATGACAATTGCATGTCCTTTCTTTAAAGGACAATACAATTACTGGTAGGTGATAGAGGTAATTCCTTGGAGATAATGTACATGAGATTCACTCTATCATTGTAATAATAATGCATCTCATAACATATCCTATGGATTTAGTTGAGCATCAATTAAGATTAATTCCTTGGATTACATTAGATTAATTGATAATATTTCTGTCAAAATTTTAAAACTCGACTCAAATGTCTACCAAGTAGAGTCAAGCCAACAACTTGTGAGTCAGATCAGATGAGTCAAATAAAAAATGTTTTAATTTTTTTTTATTTAATCTAGTTTGTAACTTAACTCAGTGCATATTTTAGCTGACTCAATCAAATTTCAGAGTTGACTCAATGATTTGTCAAGTTAATTCCATTAGTTGGTTTCATCAAATTTTGGTGCCAAATCACCTTGAAATACTATGCTTTCTATATTAGTGATCCATTGTTGAATTTATATAAATGTAGGACTAATGTAAAAAAGTTTAAAATATGACAATATATATAAGTGGGCTAATTGTATTATTTTGTAAATGATGACAGGTGTATGGTTTATGCATTGCCACCTGGAAATCCACACAAGCTGGGGCTTGAAAATGGCTTGGGTCGTCTTGGATGGGGAGCTCCCCAATCAGAAGCTGCCACCTCCGCCATCTGATCTACCCAAGTGTTGACTTCCAGATTCAACTAGTTTGATAGGAAGCTATCTTTCGTGATTTTTTTAACTTATTATTTTCCTTTATTATGTTTTGTTTCATTTTTTAATTTCCTTTCCCCTACCAGAAAAAAGGAGTAGCAAAGAAGCATTTTAACCAATTGCAATTGATGATTGTTTTGTTTGGTTGACCTTTTAATACCAACCCCTCCATTGAGGATGAAAAGAGTTCTCGAGAATGTTTTGTAATAATGTGAATTCAATATTTAACGGGGGTCTCAATAATAATATGATGTCACTTCCATTAAACTTTATTTATGACGTTTTTAAAAATTGGTTTTTGAATAGAGTCCGGCTCTCCCACGGTCGTTCGTGGGAAAGTAGTATGCGAACTACTGTTATTGCCGTTCGATTTCGTAACTACAAATCTCAAGATAATTGCCACGTCAGCCACTTACCACGTCAGTCTCCTCCTCCTCCTTCTCCTACGCACTCCAACTAAGAAAACCCAAATTGCTAGGGTTTCTCTTCCAAAATTGAATCAGCAACCAACCTTTCTTCTCTATAACGTGGATCAAGCTCTGATGAATGAAAAATCAAGCTTCGAAGATAGAAACTAACGAAGCCCATGCCATCAGAAATCAAGATTCTATCTTTGTCTGCTTCGATACATGATTCCGAACAAAAACACTACTGGTAACTTGAAATCTTCTTCTTCTTGCTAAGTCCAATGAACCTTCTATTTAGTTTCTCTTATTTTCTCTCTAAGTCTCCATGTTCTGAGTTTCTTTTTTTGGTAATTGGATTTTTCTTGCTCTCATGATCTTGGGTGTTTTGGTTCTGATTTTGAATTTTGGACAGATTTAAGAGATTTTGATGTTTGGTTTTGGATTTATTCCTAAAATAGCTAACAGTGAGAGACCCATTTCTCTTTTTTACTGTCTCTAATTAATTTGATCCACTGGATGTTTGAAGAAAATCCCCAAAGGGATTTCTTGTTAAGCATGTGATTCTTGGAAAGCCATACTCTGTTATCCTCCTATTGATTTGTTTGGCCTTATATGTGTGTGTGTAGGCACACTACTTGTTGGGTCTACGTAGATATTGGTGGAATGGGGGTCTTTGCATCCTCTAGTGTGATTGCCCAAGTCCAGAAAATATGTCTAATTGTCACTACATAGACTCATTGCTTTCACCTATCCCATAGTTCGTAAAATTCCTAAGTGTTAATGTGCCTTCTCATCAGTACTTTAAGTTGAATCTGAATGATTGGTTTGACTACATTGTTGTAATAACATTTCCAACTCATGGGGATTTGACTAAGTTTGTGAATTGTACCAAACTAGCTTGGAAAACTCTTGGGGTTAATTGTTGTGATTTGAGATTCATCAAAGTTAATTTGTAATTAGGATTTGTTGTTAATTTTGTAGTTTAGAAGAATAAAAAGTTTGATAAACATGATTCATATATATATATGGGAGCGGTTCAGCAGCCCCATTATGGTGCCCCACATGGTGCCACGCATTTTTAAAAACATGGGTTACAAGCTTTGGAATGAGCTGATTTTTTGTGAGGATGATCTCTATGATGAGGAGATCATCCTCACCAAAAATCAGCTCATTCCAAAACTTCTAACCCCATCAAAAGTGATTTACAACAATTGGATGGTCCACGATTCTTCAACTTGTAAACTTGGGTTAGAAGTTTCAAAATGAACTGATTTTTGGTGAGGATGATCTCTTCACCATAGAGATCATCCTAAAAAAAAATCAGCCTATTCCAAAACTTGTAACTCCATCATAAGTAATTTACAAAAAATGTGTGGCACCATAAGGGGCTGCCGAACCGCTCCCTATATATATATATATTTTTTTTTTGCTAAGTAGATCAATTGTATTAAAATAAACCAATCGGTTGAGGTAACCGATGTCCAACCTTTTTATACATATCATTGGCAACCTTTGTTAACCAAACTTTGTTATACATATCCATCACTGGGGTCTATAGGTTTCAAAGGTTGGGCAAGTAACAAGTTTTCTGATATTTAGTAAATGAATTCTGATGAACTTATGCCACAGTGATCATTCCAAAGGTTGGACATGGGTTTTGTATGTTATTGCAACTCAAACCACATTGAACTTGATCCAATGGTACTTTCATATGACCTAAACAAGAAGAACTAGAGGGTAGTTGGTGGCTTGCTGCGTCTTATCCTTAGAACCTTGAAATATGTCTAAGATGTTAAACGAATTTGATGACATCCCACAGATTGTGCTGGGTTTATGTGGGGGAGGTTTATAGATCTACAAGTACATGGGGTTCCATTTGTAGGTGAAGTTGGATGATGTTTGGGGGCATGTAGGATCACCCTTGGTGCTTCAGTCGCCACTTCAATGTGATTAGGTTTGCCCGTGATAAGAAAGAGGGTGGTAAGTTTACTTGAAGCAATGTGCAATTTGCAGATTTTTTTAGAGACATGAGTTTTTGGATCTACCTTTGAGAGGGGCATCCATCACTTGAGGACAAGATTGGGCAATTATGGATGAGGATGCTTTGAACCTATGGGGAAATGACTGAAACTTAGATTTTGAGGACATTAGCTAGAAACAGAAGTTGAGGTTGAAAACTTCTCACTAAGGGTAATTGATGCATCATCGTCACTGTCAAACGGTGGTGTGTCCATCTTACAGAGATAAATGAACCAAGGAAGATAAACTGATGGGTATTCAATAGTTTGGCCATCATTAAATTGCAATTCAACAGCAGTATTAATGCCCTATGGTTTGATCTTCCAGGATTTAATGAATTCTGTCATAGATCCAAAAAGATTGTCTTTTAAAGGCTCCGTTGGGTAAATTATAATTTATTGCTTTCTAGTTCTATGATATTTCCTTGGATGAATTAAACCTTTTTTTTTTTACAGATACGTTACAATATTGTTTACTCAGGTCACAGAGAATGGAAAGCAGGAACGCCATCTGGTTGCAACGGTGGGCAAGTTCAGTGTGATATGGAACTTCCAGCAGGTGAAGAACAGTTCACATGAATGCTACCAAAACCAGGATGGCCTGAAGAGCTGCTACTGCTACAAGATCGTCCTCAAAGAAGAATCTATTGTTGACAGTCGCTTTATGCATGAAAAGTTTGCTGTTAGCGAGTCTCCTGAAGCACCACTGGTGGTCGCGACTCCAATGAAAGTCAGCTCCTTCAGCATATCCAGTAGACACTGAATAGCCTTTGTTATGTTTTTATTCTTGACTGCATTTAGACAGACAACTGTATTCTAGACTGTTGGTTATTAACCTCTTCTAATGATTTAAGTTTTAAAGATGGGAGGTTTATTTGGTTGAAACATTATGATTGATTGGCAACTTCTCATTTGCTGCTGATGGTTGTTTTTCTAGTGTTACATTTTTTTTTTTTTTTTTTTTTTAAAGTTTAAAATCTCCAATAATCTAAATACTAGAAGGAAGATTCTCAGAGTATTGCCATGATCTAATCTTGATAGGGATCGATGTCTACATGCTGGGAAAGCCACCTGTTTTTCTTCAAGTTAATGAAGCCTTGCCCAGGCATGAAATTGTTCAAATAATGAAGCCTGCTTTTTTATGCTTGAATCGCTCGATGAATTCATGAATCAATTTAATATCAGAAAAAGAGTGTATTATGCTGATGCTTTGTGTCTAGTGCATCAATTTGGTGATCCAGTCGACTGAGCGCCTCACCAAGGTTTAAATTATGTCCTAGTGCGACGTCCCGTTCAGTATAATATCAAGATGATCTCTAGTGAAACACTCCCTAGACATTTGCTAACATGCAATCTTTCAAGATCGTTGTTTCCTTGTATTGGATGAAATTGGAATATCATGGCCAAAATATTGAGACAGTACAAAAATTTCAAGGGAAAATTACTTAAAAGACCTTGATGGATGTTTTTTTTCTTCTAAATAATCCTTAATTTTTTAGTGGTATCTTAATACTTTATTTAATTAAAAAATTATTTCTTAGTGGTCCCTAAACCTCAGCTCTCGTTATAATGATTTTGAAATACCAAAACTACCATTTTTCTCATCTTTTTCACATCTTAATTAGGTTTTTCAACAGCAATTGCAATCATTTCCAATAATTTTTTTTTTACAATGAATGACAAATGGAGAATGATATACTCTTAATTTTAAATATTGGAATGTATTTTTTTATATTTATATCGACAATTTATATATAAAAAAATAATAAAATACAAAAATTGAGATTCTAATTTTTGTTATGATCACGTTGTAACTTTTAATTCAAATGTCTATTTCGCAACTATGATATATATATATTCAAGGACATTTATCCAATATTGTAGTACACAAAAAATAATAAATAAATAAAATCTGCATCACATTTATAATCACATGCTAAAATATACTGTATTTATTTAAGATCTACATGAGAAATAAAAAAAATTGAGAAACCTGCAGAAAGTGGAGTTATAGCATTTAAGTGACTTATGAATGATAGTGACCACTATTAAATCATAACAATACCAAGCCATAATCTCACATTAATCAACATGGTCTATCTTATCTGAAATACCCTAAATAATATAAATAAAGAATAAATAAAAATATTCCAAGTAATTCCAAATAAGTTAATAAAATGATATTACAATCCCTTTCAAAACTAGAAAAACTAAACAAATGATTGAATGCCTTCCTCGATTTCTCTGCACATCCAATAAATTTTTGTGATTCTCCAACCATACACTTGTAGAGATCCACTATTATTTTATTATTAAACACTACTTTACTAAACACCTTTTGCTTCCCAACTTCTTATAACCTGCAAATCTTCTATAACTCTTCAGAATCAGCTCCCATGTATGTCCACAATCTACACCATAAAAAAATGTCAATTTAAAAGGAAATTTTGTGCGTTATTAAGACAATGAATACCTGATATTGATTACATACCAACAAAAAAGATGATTAATTCCTTAGTTATTAAGATCAATGAACACATTGTCACGAGATTGATTTGGATTCACCGCATGATCTGGATTAGTGGATGTCTCATCATGTCGTGTTGTACAAACATTATTGCCAACCACGAAGGATTCCTATACGACCATTCATTTTCAGTATATTTTTTTAAATTAACAATATGATTTAAAATGTCAAAAATTGAAGTAAATTTTGGTACCTGACTTAAATAAGAAAGTCGAAAATCGGATGCATCTGATGATGGTTGGATAACATCCATGTAACAGCCCTATAAAATTAATTTATCAAAAGGTCAAATTAAACATAATAATGAATGAAATCAAATGAATAGGATCACTTATTTAAAGTAGAAAATTTACTTACTTGACTTAAATTATATAACTCTCTGTCATTATTCCCAAAAGATATGGACTTGATATATGAATGGAACCTCCAATTGAACTTTTTGAGGTCTGTTAACTACATGGACCAATAATATAAATTATCAAAATATATTTAATCTTTACTGTGTATGTAATTATTCGTGAAGTAATAAATAATGTTAAAGGATACCTGACTGTATGGCCTGACTTTCTTTGTATTTTTTTATTGGCATTCGTCTTTCTCTTTGATAACTTATCAACCCATGATAGTAATCTCTTAGGTCGCCCCTTATGCTTCACAACAGGTGGATCAAGTAATGGCTTCTGATTTTTTAAATGGGTTTCTGAACTTCTTAAACTTGTTTCACCACTATGTTCTCTTTCAATACTTTTATTGGGCTCCTTAGGGTTGATTGTTACATTTTTTATGCAACTTCAATATCTCTTAATGTATTGTAGGCCATGCATCGCCACCTTATACACTTCAGTAGATATAGAAGCCTTAGTCGCGATATTGATCGCTTCTTGAGAAAGTTTGCGATATCTAATTGCAGTAGCGTCATGAACATTGTCTTGAATTTCTTCACCTTTATTGAACACCATAGATCCAGACTTCGCATCTCTTGTCCACCTTTTAATATATAACGAGCTAGAAGAATTTGAACATCTTCAACTACAAAAATCTTCAAGATGTGTCTACATAGATAACCTGCAAATTCAAACAACTGGCAACTACAGGTAGCACTTGTGTCAGAAGAGTCATATGTAATAGTACGGATCAATTGCTCATGTCCCTCCATCCACAAATAATATATGCTTCTTGTTCCAATTACCTTAACTTTTCTATGACGATAAGAAAATGCTTGAAATAGTTGTTCTTGAAACTTCTGAAAGATTATTCTTGTGTAGACTCTTGTGCTGCTTCCTTCTCAATTTTCGTGGAAATCTTAAAACTGGCATTTTATAAGTAGTATCATAATCTTCATTATTTTCTGCCTCTCGCCTATCCAAAACAGCTCTTTCATATTGATTAACAAACTCAAATAAATGCATACCTTTTTTTAGGTATTTATCAAAATAAGAATTTATGCTTTCACTTCGTTGGGTCGTATACATAGCTGCACAAAATATGTCACGGGTGTAAACTGATGCCCATTTTTCTCGTTTTTCGAATAACTTTGTCAACCACTTATTTTCTCTTAAGTTATACCTCTCAATCATTTGTGCCCAGTTAATCTCAAACTCTTCAATTGTTTCATTTCCATACAAACAATTATTGAACTCACGGGAAAAATCTTTATACGAATTAATTGTATGAGGTATATTTTTCAATGCATTTCTGTTTATATGCCACAAGCAAAATCTGTGTCGGACGTTGGTAAAATCTGATTAATAGCTCCACCAATAGCTGATTCTTGATCAGTAAGAATTACATTAGGTGTTTTCCATTCATTGCCATCATCCATGATTTCATCACCACATACAAAAGATTCCTCCGTTTCAGAATAAAGTAATGCACCACCAAATAATATTGTTTGATAATGATGATTGACGCCTACAATTGGTACAAACGGCATACCATACATATTCGTTCCATATGTGGGGTCAAAACATACAACATCTCCAAAGTAGTGGTAATCCATTCTCGACCTAGCATCAGCCCAAAAAAAATTTGTCATGTGACCCTCTGAGTCAACTTGAATGGAATAAAAAAATGAAGGATTCTCCATTTGTTGACGTTGAAGATAATCAAGTACAGCTTGAGCATCACCTTTTTCTAATTTCCCTTGACGTTTTGTACTCAAATAATTATTTGCATCTTTTCTTGTAAAACCAATGTTACGAACTCCTCCAGCTTCCGCAGCCATGTAATCCATCATAAGGCTTGTTCTAATTCCTGCTAGACGCATATTCTCAATAGTTTTTCCTTGACTTTCACTTATTTTTCGTTGAGATCTAAGCATATGTCTTTTACTTGGAGTCACAAGGTTATGGTTATGCTCTTCTACAACATGGGTCACAACCCATTTATCTTCCTTTCTCTTTCTTATAGCCATCATTGCCTTACACCCGTCCTTAAATCAGCATAATTCCTTTTTCTTTTTTCAAAAGGTTTGGATCTAGGATCTCGCTTCCCTTCAAGAGAACAACAATAAATACGACCAATCACATCCTTGGTACGTTGAGATTTACTTGATGTATTTTTTCGAATACTGAATCCCATTTTACCTGCATAAGTATTATAGAAATTGTATGCATCTTCTTGAGACTCAAACTCCATTCCAACACATGGACAAAACCCATTCATGTCATCTTCAACTAGTATTCGTGCATCACGAATAATATTATCATTTAACTCATCTTCATTATCTAAATTTTCTTCTTGAATTTTTTTTCCGTCTCCTTCAATTGTATTATCATTTCCTTCAATGCCTTCACCATAACTATAAATGTAAAGTTTTTCATAGTCATCGTCTTTTTGTATATCTGTCGCCTTACCCCCATCATTTTCAAATTCCATTTGGAAATCTATATGAAAAAACGTCAAAATATTACTAGTAAAATTGTTGGAATAAAATACAAAAACAAAATTAAAAACAAAATAAATAAAGACACAATGCCCCTCATTTATGAGTAAAAAATGGCAGTTAAAAATAACCCATACCATCAAAATCCAACCTCCACCCAATGCCAAATAATCAAAAAATACCAAGACTCAATCAATGGCACATACGACCTTTACAAACCAAACCAGGCAAGGGAACTGCATCTCTTAAGGTATAACTTGTGAGAGTTGTTTTTCCTTTTTCTTCTTCTTCTTCTTTTGAGAGGAAAAGGTAAGGGGGTTCGATTCATTTAGGACTTTATGAAGAGTGAATTTTCAGAGAAGCCGAAAGGGAGGAAAGCAAAATTCAAGAAATTCTACGAAGCTAAACATGGTGAAGACCTTTGACAAGTGTAAAAAAAAAATGATTAATTTATAATCTGTGTAATTGTGTTTCTTTTCAAAATAGATTGATAGGTTAAGTCAAAACCAAGGTGGGATTTCGAGTTTTGTTGTGTTTACGAACAAGAAACTGCAAATGTTTCCCATCCACACCTGTTTTTAAGGAGAGCAACCAAACAGAACTCTAATCAATGGTTCATAACCTGTTAAATGAACCCAAAATAAGGGGGGGGGGGGTGTTTTTAAAAAATAAAAAAGGACCCAAAGCTCAGCCCCAACAAGCCCAACCCAAACTAAACATTATGGCCAAGTTCAGGTTTGGAAAATTAATGTTGAGCCGGCCCAATAGAGCTAATATCATAATAGTTTGAATCAGATGTTAATTTGAATTCAAGATTCAAATCCTTAAATCATACAATGAAGAATTCAAATTCAAGACGTCATATTCTGATTCTAAAAAGGGTACCTTCCAGTTCATTAGGAAAAAAAAAGGTAAACTATCCCTAAAACAATAATCCTTGCTTTATCCTCCCAAAAGTGCCAAGCACAAATTACATTTTCTCAAATTTCAACTAGATTGGAAAGATCTCTCCACTTTGCATGGCCTTTGACTGTTTTTGCTTAAACTAAAAAGCCATTTCCTTTGAGTGCTTCCTCAACTAAATTGGATGCTCATTTGCCCTTGGCCAACCTCATGCCCTTGCAAACCTTCTTAAGAAAAATCCCAACAGCACGAGAAAATTGTTGTCACCCTAATACTCAATGTCAATGACTACAAAATTTTGTGAATTTGCACGAGCAAAGAATGGTGTTCTAATACCAAATCACATAAAGGAAGCAGAGCACATTTCGCCCAACCATTTCATCCACTGATTATTTAAAGTGCTTTAGAACTCCTTCAGTCACATTAACCTAAATATTAACCTAATAAATAGAGATCTTCTAGGTGTTAGGTTTATAAACTCCGCCTATGTAGTGTTCCTTTTACACTACATTGCCAGTCCCGAGCACATATAAAGGAGGAGGGTTGTGTCAAGTCGGCAGTCAGTGTAAAAGTCTACCACCCCCTAATATGATTACATGAATCATGATCAGAAATTTCATTCCATTCATGATTGACCTCGAAGAATAGACAACCATGTTGATGAGATCATAACCTGCAAATTCTCCTTCTCAAAAGCTAACTAATATACCACTCCATATAAGTAAAGAAACGAACATCTATCAGGTATACATGATGGGCATAAGTTGACACAAATCATGGAATCACAAATAACCTTAACTGGCTTCAAAGCTAACGACATGCCCAAGAATATTCTGCTTCATAACAACTGCTATACTATGCTTGCATCAAGGCAACACTCTTGTTTTAGAGACCCAAGAATTGGGTTGGTCCAGTCCAAAAACTAACTCTACCCAAACTGCCACTCATGCTATCCTTCAGCCAATTATAGAAATCAAGCTCCAAACTTGACTTTTAGTATCTGAGTCTAAAGAAAAATTTTAAAAAGACAATTCCAAGTTTTGATTGAATTAATGAAATGTCACCAAAAGATTATCTAGCTATTTAGTAGATTAATGTTGAGTAGAACTTCCAGTGAAATTTTCAAAGACACTTCCCTTTTATTTGGGAGCTTCTTTTGGGGATTTTCTTCAAACATCCAGTGGATCAAATTAACTAGAGACAGTAAAAAAGAGAAATGGGTCTCTCACTGTTAGCTATTTTAGGAATAAATCCAAAACCAAACATCAAAATCTCTTAAATCTGCCCAAAATTCAAAATCAGAACCAAAACACCCAAGATCATGAGAGCAAGAAAAATCCAATTACCAAAAAAAGAAACTCAGAACATGGAGACTTAGAGAGAAAATAAGAGAAACTAAATAGAAGGTTCATTGGACTTAGCAAGAAGAAGAAGATTTCAAGTTACCAATAGTGTTTTTTGTTCGGAATCATGTATCGAAACAGACAAAGATAGAATCTTGATTTCTGATGGCATGGGCTTCGTTAGTTTCTATCTTCGAAGCTTGATTTTTCATTCATCAGAGCTTGATCCACGTTACAGAGAAGAAGGGTTGGTTGCTGATTCGATTTTGGAAGAGAAACCCTAGCAATTTGGGTTTTCTTAGTTGGAGTGCGTAGGAGAAGGAGGAGGAGACTGACGTGGTAAGTGGCTGACGTGGCAATTATCTTGAGATTGTTGTAGTTACGAAATCGAACGGCAATAATAGTAGTTCGCATACTACTTTCCCACGAACGACCGTGGAGAGTCGGACTCTTTTGAATATTGGCTGGGAAGTATGTCAGTATATATATATATTTTTAAGGTTAGAAAAAGACAAATTAAAGATATGAAATCAAATAGTCTATGTAATATAAAATAAAGGAAAAATGACCATTCAATTTGTATTTTTTAGAAAATTTATTGAATTAAAGGCTGATTATAGATAATTTGAGGCCGACTTTTTAGAACATTGTGTTTTCAAAAACTTTTTCAAATATTATTTGATGAAATACCTAAAATACCCTTGTAAAACATTATTCAAAGCTTTGAAGAAATTGTCTCTTACTCATTTATGATATACTCCACTTTTGGTACTGTAGGCGTCACAATTTTAAATTGATCCTTATGTGCTTCACAAATTAAAAAAAAAAATAGTCCTTAGAAGTTTATAAATGGATCACAAATTTAAATTAGGCCATTAATAGGGA
The DNA here is from genome assembly GCF_017979445.1 of Akebia trifoliata. Lineage (NCBI taxonomy): Eukaryota > Viridiplantae > Streptophyta > Magnoliopsida > Ranunculales > Lardizabalaceae > Akebia > Akebia trifoliata. Next base: position 168 of record NW_028237067.1, on the reverse strand, counting down.
GCGAGCTCATAAAACTTCAATTTTGGGTTTTCACAAATAAAATCCATAGTCTAGTAAGTCTAAGTGATCTACATATTAAGTATTGTACCCGACACCCAAATAAATGAGTTTGGCCCACCAATAGTCCATAGAATCTTTTAAATCAGATTTGAACAAATTTAGCCTTTA
>NW_028237066.1:0-57519 GCF_017979445.1 Akebia trifoliata | reverse complement strand
AAAATGTAATCTTCTTTTTCAAAATGTTTTTACCGACTCCGTGTCGATGCCAACCCCGTGCTGATGAAACTTCTTTTTCAAAATATTTTATCGATTCCGTGTCGATGCCAGCTCCGTGCTGATGTAATCACTTTTAATTTTATCGACTCCGTGTCGATGCCAGCTCCGGCTGATGTAATTTTTTTTCAAAATCCTCTTTTACCGACTCCGTGTCGATGCCAACTCCAGCTGATGTAATTCTTTTTCAAAATCTTTTTTTACCGACTCCGTGTCGATACCAACTTCGGTTGATGTAATTCTTTTTCAAAATCCTTTTTTTATCGACTCCGTGTCGATGCCAACTTCGTGCTGATGTAATCATTTTTAAATTTTACCGACTCCGTGTCGATGCTAGCTTCGTGTTGATGAAATCGTTTTTAAAAAATTTTATCGACTCCGTGTCGATGCCAGCTCCGTGCTGATGAAATCGTTTTAATTTTTACCGACTCCGTGTCGATGCCAGCTCCGTGCTGATGTAATCACTTTTAAAATTTTACCGACTCCGTGTCGATGCCAGCTCTGTGCTGATGAAATCGTTTTTTAATTTTACCGACTCCGTGTCGATGGCAATCCCGTGTTGATGTAATCACTTTTAATTTTACTGGCTCCGTGTCGATGCCAGCTCCGTGCTGATGTAATCATTTAAATTTTACCGACTCAATATCGATGCCAGCTCCTTGCTGATGAAATCTTTTTAATTTTACCGACTCCGTGTCGATGCCAGCTCCGTGCTGATGAAATCTTTTTAATTCTCACTGGCTTCGTGTCGAGGCCAGTCCCTGCTGATGTAATTCTTTTTCAAAATATTTTGTCAATCCCGTGTTGATGCCAACTTCGCGTTAATGTCGGCTCTGAACCAAAGAACTCTTTCTTTAAAACTGGTTTGCTTTAAAATAAATAACTTTACCCGACCTAATAAAATGTCAGGCATTTTTCTTTTTGTAAACAAGATAGTAATGTTTGGTCTTCTATACCCAAAAGTGGCCAAACGAAAGAAGTACAAACACCCTGAGAAGCCTCCGTATTTCCTTCGATATACATCAACTATGAGCAACTCAGAGGATCCACAACCTGCGACAAGTGAACTTGCCGAAGCTAATGCAATGATAGCGAAGCTAATAGAAACAACGAAAAGACAAGAACAAATGTTGATGGCTGTTTTTAGTAATACTAACTTCCTACAAGCGCAAGCCGCTCAGCACCAAGCATCTGGATCAAATCTGGAACCCCTTGAACAGACACGACCAGATCAACAGACCACCCCACCTCCTACGGTGCCAATGTATCAGGGCCCTCCACTTTACATCCCACAGAATCAACTACCTCTGGTGGTAATCTCAGATGATAAGTGTGACTTCAGGGTACCTGAGGTCAAAAACGCCACTGATAACAAAATGGCCCAGCAGATAAAGTCTCTCCAAGAAAAAATGAGACGAATGAATGGTACAAATATTTTAGGAGGGACAAGATTCAGGGACCTTTCCTTTTATCCTAATGCACAGTTGCCAGCCAAATTCAAATGTCCGGAGTTTGAGAAGTACAGTGGGGTGGGGTGTCCTCTGTCACATCTAAAACTATACTGCAGATCCATGTGCCAATACGGCGAAGATGACAGGCTACTGGTGAAGTTGTTTCAAAGAAGCTTGACAGGGCCATCACTCAAATGATTTTCCGGATTGGACCATACGCTTATTAAAAGTTGGCAAGACTTGGCTGAAATGTTCTGGCATAACTATCGGTTCAACACAGATGTAGGTCTGGATCGAAATGATATGGCCAAGATGACTAAAAAGCAAAGGAAAACAGTAAAAGAGTACGCCCAAAGATGGTGGGAGTCTGCTTCACAAGTGAGGCCTGCAATGACTGAACAAGAGATGAACACCACGTTCATCTCAACACTAGGGCATGCCTTTTATATTCATCTGGTTGGACACACCACAGGCACCTTCTCAAATTTAGTTCAAGTGGCAGACCGGGTCGAGGACGGGATCTGGACTGGTTTAATATTTGACTTTACATCCCTAAGTGCAGCGGCAGGGACATCGGCACAGAAGAAGTTCGTGCATTTTGTCAAAAAGAATGAGGAAACTCAAGTCAACAATGTATAACCCAGCCAACCTCTTTTCATTCAGTCATCAGTTCAGAGGCCGCAGGCACCACAAGTCCCTTGGGCGTCAGTACCTCGAGCTGCTTAGGCTCCAGCACCGCATAATCCCTTTCAGACAGTTCCTCTGCAAGCACAACCAGCACCACAGTATGGGCAAAACCAGCAGGCACGACCTAACAGGATAAACAGAGTATTTACCAGATTACCCATGACACTATCAGAACTACTGCCACTCTTACTCAGAGGCGAATATCTAGTAAAATGTCCACCAAATCCTGAGGCTGCAAAAGGACCAGGGTACAACCCTAACCTGCTCTATGAATTCCACATGGGTGCACCAGGGCACTCCACAGATCAATGCTGGCAGCTCAAGCATCAAGTACAGAACCTGATTGATAAAAAGGTTCTCATCCTAGATGGACCTGCCAACCGACCCCAACAACAGAACATCAACTAAAACCCCCTACCTACTCACAATGGAGAGGGGAGTGGGCACAAGGTAAATGTTGTCTGTGGAGAACTCGACTTCAATCCCTCAGATTTAATAGCGCCTATCGGGTCCAAAATCAGGATCTACCTAACTCAGGGATCAGAAGCACCAACAATCAGCACAATCAATCGTCATACAACAAGCTCACCCCAAAATTCACTACCACCTCTCAGATTGTCTGACCTCACCATCCATCCCACTCATCAAACTCCCAATACTGCTACTCGACCGCTTCTTATTATACCATATGCATCGCAAGGTTCTCAATATATGACTCGACCACCCCTTCACATACCATACACCGCATCTTCACGTCCACCACTCATCATCCCATACACTCCATCGACTATTCCTACTACCATTTCATCCAAATCATGGCCACCACCCCTCATTCTCAATGTAAAACCCGAGTTGCCTCCCATGACTATATACTCACCCAAACCATTCCCCTATAATTCTATCCAGGCAGTTCCTTGGAGTTACGAGACAACAATCACCACGACCTCCGGGGTTGAAACCATGAAGAAAGCAATGGTGGCCGATATTGGGCATATGACAAGGGCATGGCGATACAAAAAAATATTTAAAAAGGGGTAAAGCATCAGGGAAGAGACTGAAGAAACAACAAAAGGCATGACGGATGAAGAGAAAAGAAAAGTAAAAGCAAAAGACAAAATGAGCGAGAGTGAACAGAAAGAAGAGAAGGCGAAAGTGACGGATAAGGAAGCTGTAGACTTTATTAAACTCATTCTCAAGAGTGAGCATAATATAGTGGCCAGATAATGGCCCCCAATCCCATTATTTTCACTGAAGATGAATTTATGCCTAGAGGAACGGGGCACGTCGAGCCACTAAACATCATGGTCATATGCAAGGGCATGATGGTTGCTAGGGTACTGATTGATAATGGCTCAGCGCTTAATGTTTGTCCGCTTGAGACCTTCCGGAAACTCAACGCTGATTGGTCACATGTTAAGCCAAACAACAAGGTTGTCCAAGGCTTTGACAGTTCGAGAAAGGATTCTCTAGGAGAAGTGGATCTACCTATCACAATAGGCTCATGTACGTTCGAAGTAACGTTTGAAGTCATGGAAATACCAACAACTTTCAACTTACTGCTGGGCAGGCCATGGATCCATATTGCCGGGGCAGTACCGTCTTCTCTACACCAAAGAGTCAAGTTCATCATGGGGCAGAGAATGATATCAGTGCTGGCAGAAAATCTTATCTTAGTTGGAAAAGCTCCGGATGTGCCATTTATCGACATTGAGATGACGAAGGACAAAACACTCTATCACTCTTATCAATTCGCCGTTGTTAATCATATTGAAAAGGGGCAGGAGAAGGTAAAAGCAAAACTATCAAGACCAAATCTGATGGTTGGTCGGGTTATGAAAAGGGCAGGTTATCGACCCAAGCAAGGATTGGGGCCAGGAGGAAGATGGAGAGTTACACCGGTTGAAGCCAAAAAGCATACTCCTTATTTTGGTTTCGGGTTCAGGCCCACAAAAAGGGATATTATAGAAATGAATGAAAAGAAAAAAGAGCTTCGACTAGCGAGAAAGTAAAACCGTGAACCAAATATCTGGAACCTGGGCAGAGTTCCGCATATCAGCGTTAGCTTCCCAAAATCACATATCAGACCCGACAGTTTATCAGAACCACAACCAGTAAAAAGGCCAAAAAGGGTAAATTTCAAACCCGTGCAAATTCATGAAGACTCAGTTGTTGAGACCCAGTCATCCTTCATAGAAGGCATTGATGTCTTATTCAATGGGGATTCCGATAAAAGTCTATCAGAAACGGCTCTAGAATCCACCAACGTGAAAACCACCGTGAGCCAAGAGAAAAAATCACCCTTCCCCATTAGCATCGACTGGGCATCAGTCGTCGTCCCACCGAGTTTGGGAGGGACTATGCCCCCATATGATAAAAATCAATCGGAGATCATGGTTATCTCCAAACCACCAACTAAATCACCCAACACATCACTTTCACATCTCATTCGCCCCCTCAGAGAAGGGGAAGTTCTGAACAATTGGGAGGAATTCCCATTGACCCTTGAGGCTGTTGAGGCCTAAAAAAAATGCCGTTAAACGAATCTAATTTGTCCAAAGATCATAACGAGCCTTCGTCCTCGGGTAAAGACTGTTTTGAGGGTTCCCTATCTTTATTAATGAATTCGTATGATTGTTCTTCTTATTTCAGGTATTCGAAAAGCAACAAAAAAATAAATATTCCTCAAAAGGCAAAAAAATCAAAAATTTCTCAAAAATCAAAAAAATAAAAAAGCTTTCAAAGTTGTAAAAAAATAGATATTTTTCAAAAGTCAAAAAAAGAGTTTTCAAGGGATATGTCTCAATCAAATAAGTACCCAGATAAAATAGAATTTGAAAGGGACGAGTATGATTTCGATCTTGAACTCAACTTTGACCTCATGGGGATCGAAGAAGAGTCTGAGGACGAAATGGAGTACCCGCCTAAAGAAATCAAAGACTTGGTAGAACGTCACGAGAAAAGTGTTCAGCCAAAAATTGAGGATACAGATTCAATCAATCTTAGTACTGAAGAGGACCTATGAATTGTCAAGATCGGAGCCTTATTAACGTCACAACAAAAGGAAGAAATGATCAAACTCTTACAAGATTATCAAGATGTCTTCGCATGGTCGTACAGGGATATGCCGGGATTGGACACAGATCTTGTCGTGCACAAGCTACCAATTACCTTCGGAAGCAAGCCGATCAAGCAGAAATTGAGAAGATTAAAGCTAGAATGGACCCTCAAGGTCAAGGACGAAGTCATGAAACAGTTCAAAGCCGGATTTCTTACAGTCTCTACGTACCCTGAGTGGTTGGCTAATGTCGTCCCAATACCCAAGAAAGATGGGAAGGTACGCATGTGTGTTGATTATCGGGACCTGAACAAGACCGGTCCTAAGGATGATTTCCCACTTCCACACATCGACACTCTAGTCGATAGTACAGCAGGGCATGGCATGTTCTCGTTCATGGACGGCTTTTCAGGCTATAACCAGATAAAAATGACAGAAGAAGACCAGGAAAAGACTGCATTTATCATGCCATGGGGTACTTTCCACTACAAAGTCATGACATTCGGGCTAAAGAACGCAGAGGTGACTTACCAACGGGCAATGACTGCACTATTCCACGATATGATCCACAAGGAAATGGAGGTCTACGTAGACGACATGATTGCTAAATCCGGCATTGAAGAAGATCATCTGGTAAATCTAAAGAAGTTGTTCGAGAGATTGAGGAAATACAGTTTAAGGCTAAATCTTGCAAAATGTGTATTCGGGATAACATCGGGCAAACTACTGGGTTTCATCGTCAGTAGAAGAGGCATCGAGATAGATCCGACAAAAACCAAGTATATCCTCGAGATGAAAGCACCCGTTTCAAAAAGAGATGTTCGGACATTCTTGGGAAGAATACAGTATATTAACCGTTTCATTGCTCAACTCACGCCTATCTGTGAGCCAGTCTTCAAGCTACTCAGAAAAGACACACCGAAGAAGTAGAACAAGGACTGTCAGGAAGCGTTCGACAAGATTAAGCAATATCTGCTCAATCCACCAGTCATAGTCCCTCCTACTCTAGGGCGACCTTTGCTGATGTACATCTCGGTGCAAGAAACGTCAATGGGGTGTGTGCTAGGGCAACACGATGAATCAGGACGGAAAGAACATGCCATCTACTATCTCAGCAAGAAATTTACTGAATACGAAGTAAAATATTCAACGCTTGAGAAGACTTGCTGCGCATTAGTCTAGGCATCTCAACGACTACGTCACTATTTGCTGAGTTACTCGACTATGCTAATAGTAAGGATGGACCCCCTGAAATACCTATTCAAGAAACCAGCATTAACAGGTCACACTGCAAAATGGCAACTATTGTTATCTGAGTTTGACATCACCTATGTCACTCAAAAAGCCATCAAAGGGCAAGCAATCGCCGACCACCTAGCCGAGCACCCGTGCCTGACTACGAGCCATTAAAAACGAACTTTCCTGATGAAGTCATACTGATCACTGAGGTTGAAGACGATAATGATGAACCAGGCTGGAAAATATACTTCGACGGAGCAGCCAACCAGAAAGGAAACGGAATAGGGGCAGTTTTGATCAAGCCAGATGGATCCCACGTGCCAATCGCAATCAGACTAAAATTTCAATGTTCAAACAATGAGGTTGAATACGAAGCATGCATAGCAGGGTTGAAGGTAACACTGGATCTCGAGGTAGATGAAATCGATGTTTTCGGAGATTCAAGCTTAGTAGTCTATCAGACGACTGGAGAATGAAAGACCCGAGAGCAAAGACTGGTCCCTTACCACGAGTATCTGAAAGAACTAAGCTCACGCTTCGATAAGATTTCATTCACGTACATGTCGAGAGCTAAGAATCAGTTTGCAAATGCACTAGCTACACTTGCCTCTATGATCAACATCTCGGAAGACCTAATCATCGACCCTATTGAGATTGGAATTCAAGATGAGCCAGCCTATTGCTTACCTGTTGAAGTAGAAGAATCTAAAGAAAAACCATGGTATTCTGACATCAAGGCATATCTTGAAGATCGAACGCTCCCCTTAGATGCGACGCCAAATGATAGAAGGACCATTAAGAAGCTAGCAGGATAATTTTTTTTTAGCAACGGTATTCTGTACAAGAAGTCGCACTATGAGATCTTACTTAGGTGTGTGGTAGAAACAGAAGCGAAACGATTAATTGAGACTGTACATGGGGGAGTCTGTGGGCCCCACATGAATGGTCATATGCTCGCCAAGAAAATCATGAGGATGGGATACTATTGGTCGATAATAGAGAGTGACTGCTATCAACATGTCCGCAAATGTCATCTATGTCAGATCTACGTCAACAAGATTAATGCCCCACCTTCAGAACTACATAATATGACTATTCCTTGGCCCTTCTCATTCTAGGGCATGGACGTCATTGGGCAGATCTCGCCAAAAGTTGCAAATGGGCATCGTTTCATCCTTTTTGCTATCGATTACTTCACCAAGTGGGTAGAAGCGGCTTCATACGTCAATGTCAGTAAGAGCAACGTCATAAAGTTTGTCAAGAACAATATCATTTGCCGGTATGGACTTCCAAGTGGATTGGTAACTGACAATGCTAAGAACTTCAAGAACAAAGATATGATCAAAATGTGCGAAGACTTCCAGATCACCCATCACAACTCTGTACCCTACAGACCTAAGATGAATGGAGCAGTCGAGGGAGCGAACAAGAACATCAAGAAAATAATCGAGAAGATGGCAATTACATACAAAGATTGGCACGACATGTTGCCATTTGCACTACACGCCTACCGAACCTCGTTCAGAACTTCGACTGGGGCAACTCCGTATTCATTGGTCTACGGAATGGAAGCAGTATTGCCCGTAGAGGTTGAGATTCCCTCCTTCCGAATCTTAAAAGAAGCAGAGTTAGATGAAACTGAATGGATTCAAGTTCGGTTTGATCAGCTAAATATGATTGAAGAGAAACTCATTACAGCCATTTGTCATGGACAGATCTATTAACGACGAATAGCTCGTGCCTATAACAAGAAAGTTAAGCCTAGGGATTTCTCGCTAAGAGACCTGATCTTAAAGAAGATTCTGCCAATCCAAGAAGACGCTAGAGGAAACTTCAGACCGAACTATGAGGGACCATTCATCTTGCATAAGGTAATGACGGGAGGAGCTCTGATTCTCACAGAAATGGACGGACAAGTCTTCCCGCAACCGATCAATGCTGACACTGTTAAGAAATATTACACTTAAGACCTACCCTGAGATAACGAAAGGCCATTTTTGTTATCCCAAACAAACCATCACACCCTAGTCAACCCTTTTGAGCCATCACTTTTATTTCTTAACCTAAGACTGGGGCAAGTCAACAACTACAAAAAAAAATCAGAAAGAAATAGAAAGATCAAAGCATCAAAGTACTCCTGGCCCGCATGAGGATAAACTGTGAACGGCTAAAAAAATAAAAAAATCAAAAGAAGTCAAAAACTCTGATACTTGATCTGAGCTCGACCCAAATCTCCAGTCTACACAAGTTCGAGAGACGCTGGAAGGAAACATAGATCACTTTTCGAAGTAAAAATAACCGAACCCCATGTCTAAACCACTCCAGACAAAACTAGACCTTAACCTTTTTGTAACCTCTCACTACCATAAGCTTAAGCCAACGTTTCGTCCTACTTAAAGTCCTTTTTGATCAGGAAATGTTCTAGGGCAACATAATAATAGTGGCAGCACCAATGATCTTGCAACTTGGTCCGGACCTCAAAGTCTTGTTAGTCGTTGGAAGACTCTAGAGGGGAATCCAGATCGGATATTAAAAAAAAAAGAGTACTCAAAGTGTAAAGTAGTCTATCTCGCGGCTCAACTTGAGTTGTCAAACCACGAATAGTTGTTAGCAAACTCGAGAGGGGAATCTAGATCTATTACTCAAGAAAAAGTGCCACTACAAGAATAGAGTCGTCGATCTTGCAGCTCAACTTAAGTCACCAAGCCACAAAGACACGGAGACTTCGAGCGAAATTGTAATGAAAAAACTAGAAAAATACAAGCATGGTCTGAAAGGGCATAGTGAAAACCTGAAAGGGCGCTATGAGTAAAAGAATCAGACTATGGCAAGATTAAAGCCACCAGCACGATGAAAATCCCAAAAAGGACGTCGATGAGTAAAAATGTGGAAACCGGGTCTGATGAAAATCGTAATTGGCACAGGGGCAATAAAGGTAAAAAAAAAATAACAACAACAACAACTCCTGGCCCGCAATAGCATAAACTATGAACGGCAAAATCTTTCCAAAATCCCGAGACCTAAAATAGTCTTCCAATACCATGGCACTGGGAATGACTCTAAAGGAATCAAAAGAGTAATTGACGTTTATATCCTCTGTGATTGGCAAAAACACCGAGATCGTCGCAACAAAAGGTTTTACAAACTCTGAATTTATCGTACCCATTTGATAAAGATATTTCATAAATTTCATAAAAAAAAAAACTACTATTTTGACCAATGATGAAGATTCTTGGACTTATTCAAATTTCAAGTTTTCAAAGCATTAGATACACCTGAGGCCAAGTAAGTACAAAACCTATTTTCTTTGTATTAATCTTTCAATATTTTGTAATGAAAAGAAAATACAAAAAGAGTGAATACAGCACAATCAATCAAACATCATGAAAAAAGAGTCAAAGCGTTCCTACAGAGCACGGATCCGGGCAGCCCGACTCATCATCAATTTTTCAACGTCCGAAGCATCATGACTCACTAGACAAGACGCGAAGGCATCGAAGCATGGACCCCAAGCAAGCCCCTCCTAAGATCACTCTCCGGGCCTACTGAGGTAGATAAATCATTGATCATCGAACTCGCAATTGCAGCAATGGAAGAGTTTATAAGAATGGTCCAACTAAGGAAAGCATTGTGAATGCATAGTCTTGATCATGCTTATGAGATTCTAAGTGAAGATGAGTACATGCAAACATTTCCGAGGGGAATTGGACTCAAACCATTTGGATTGAAGTCAGAAACTTCTCGATAAATGGCCGTTGTTATCATGAATCACATTAACCTTGTTAAGATCCTTATGGATGTGAATCAGTAGTCCACCGTACTTTCTAGTATTGTTTCAAAGAGCGATGACTCTTGAGGTCGTATCAACAAGCGTAGCAGAAAACTACAATGGAGTCCTTCAAGTGATGATAGTAGAATTTCAAGTCCCTTCACCTCTAGTTCTGATTTGAGAAAATTTCTTTGTAAGGTATTGTAAACAACATGCCGAGGGGATTTGAATGGTGGTCGATGTTTCCTTGGAGCATTTGTGTCCTAGCCCGATATCAAGGTGTCGAAGAAGGCTATCAGGGTGGTTAATCCAAGAAATGCCAAATGGTCACTCCGAGGTCATATGGGTCGAACATATAGAAGTGGATGACAAAGCAGTTCACAGTACATATAGAATACTGATTAACTCTGACCTTGGATTGTGGACAAAGTGATGGGTTGCTACCTTAGATTGACAGTGCGAACACCTGACAAGTATTATGACTAGTAACATGCCAGTTAGAGATATTGGTGTGATAATGAATCAAGAAGTGCGAAAGAGTATGTTGATACTGCAAGAGAGTAGCACCGATGCAACAAGTCTTGGTCGATTTAGTTCCAACTGCAAAACTCTGTCTTGGATCTGTGACAGTTGTTAACAACCATATTGCTTGTGCTCCAACTGCAAAACTCTCTCTTGGATCAGTGACAGCTGTTAACAACCATATTGCTTGTGCTCCAACAGCAAAACTCTCTCTTGGATTTGTGACGACTGCTAACAACCTCAGTGCTTGCACCGTTGAAAGGATCAAAGGTATCAAAGGACAATGCTTGAATTGAGAGGGCTAGCTTATGATAGAAACAGAGCAAGATCAACAAAAGAAGGCAATCAAGAGAAAATTAAAAAAAAAAATTCAAAAACCTTTTCGAGTTACACTCAACTCTGATTTATCAAAACATGATCGAAAAATAGTCGAATTTCAAAACTCATCAAATTTTCATCAAATCAAAGATCTCACACGAGCTCCGCGTCATCGAGATCAATGAACTAATAAGGCAAAACTCTGTTAGACCCTGTGCTTGAGGCACCATTTTTCACAAAATTTATCAATTCGAAATCGTGTTTTACAAAGTTCTCTTGTCCGTGCAAATAGGGGTTTAGTCTATTCTTTGCAAGCAATTCCTGCAAAGAAGGACAGCTGTAGACACCCCAATTTTAAAGGGGCCATACTCGAAAGGGCCCGAAAATACAGACTTTTCAATAAAAATTACCAACGGGCCTCAAAAGCCCAAACCAATCGAAATATGACATTTTTTGACAAATCAAAGCTTCTAAAACCTCTCAATGAGTTAGTAGGTCCACCAAAAAGATTTGGCATGTTCCCATCTATAGACACCCCATTTTTGCACTCGCCTGATAAATCAAATCGTCAACCCGATCGCAATGATTCCCAATGATGGATGTGCATTCTATTGCTTTATTTTGTTACCAGATGTGTTTCAGAAATTCGGATGAGGTATCTCGAATTGACAAAACCTTAGAAACCACGTTACGCTAGGAAAATACGACTCCAGAAACATAGAAATCATCATCGTGCAGACCAAAAAGAAATTTCACGATAAAAATCATTAAAAAATTACCAAATTATCAAAATACCCCTAATCTCAAAACAACCATAGAGCCTACGTTACGCTTAGAAAAATCCATTCGAACACATAAAATGACAAATCGGAATCAAATAAATCATTTCACCAGTTTTAACAGAATTTGACAAAATTACGAAAATGCCCCTCATAAAGTTCACAATCATTTCACATAAAAATTTTCATAAATGACATAAACCAACATTCTCATTGAATTCCTTACGAAAAATTGATTCTAAAACATCCTAGAACATTAAAAACCGACTTAAAACGTGAAAAGTCCTCTTCGAGGGCAAAATGGTAATTTCACAATTTTCATAATTAAAAAATTCGAAGTTAATAAATAAAACATTAAATAATTAAAGTGAAACATTAATAAAATTAATTTTGAACCTAAAAAATCGATTAATCGGACTCTCAGCCAAAATTGTTGAGGGTTCGTGGGATATTTCTTTAAGGACCCCTCCATTTGGGGGTCCAAAGAATTAAAGAAATAATGGAGGGGGGTTCTCCAAAAATTAAAAGTAAATCAAGCAAGACTGAAATCAAGGTATTAAAGTCAATCAAGTGAAACTGAAGTCAAAATTAAAGTCAATTAATTAAGATTAAAGTCAAAACATTAAAAATCAATCAAATAAGATCAAAAGTCATAATAGAATTCTAATTAAATAATAACTCTATCTAATAAAGTTCTAACTTAAAAATAATTCTACCTAAAACAATTCTAATTAAAACACAATTCTACCTAAAACAATTCTAATTAAAACACAATTCTACCTAAAATAATTTTAACTAAAACACAACTCTAATTAAAAGATCTCTAATTAAACACTAACTCTATCCAAATCAATCCTAAAAAACATCTATAAATAGAGGTGCTCACACCCTATTTTCGTATCAAATCATAAACCCTAAGAGAAGTAGGTCTAAAAGCCCCCTAGCCTCCCATAAACCCTAGTTTTGGAGTCCCAACTCCTTACCTAACATCCCCCCTTCGATTTTAGCATAAGAAACGCCTAAAAACCTTCCAAAAATATCATAAAATCCGTAACAAATTTGAAGAGTTTAGATCCAAAAACAAGGAGATACCTTACATCGTAGATCCGAAATCAAATCCGGAAATAGAACGAAGCAAGGAAATACGATACAAGGAGCTATTTTTGTCAGATCTGAGGGAATAAAGTTTACTGTCGGAAAGGTACATTTTTTATTTCTTTTTATTTATTATTATCTAGGTTGTCAGCAATGTAATTTATTTGGAAAGTTAGTAGAGACCGGCTTTGGCTGGGCGGGGTTGGTGCCTAACACCTTCCAACCCCGTAATGTGATCCCCGGACTCTTTTTCTCTTTCGTAGATTAGTTTACTTTTTTAGAGTCAGTTTGGTTCCTAGACCTTAACAACTAGGTGGCGACTCCAAAACCTCAAGGGTCAAAAGCGGATCCGCGCATCCCGCGGATCGAGGGCGCTTTCAGTGGCGACTCCGCTGGGGACTATTGAGGATCAAACTTGAAAAACCCCAAGTATGGGAGCATTGCCAAGATGACCTAGTTTTTTTTATTATTTAGTTGGATTTATTTTATTTATTTTTTCTGTTTATTTATTTTTTTGTCTTGATTGTAGATGATTTTGGGCATTGCATTTTTTTTTTCAATTAAGGATCACTTTTTGATGACCCCTAAATAATGAAAGATTCAAATTGAGGGAATGATGAAGGTTGGACAGAAATATTAAAATGTTTTTAAAGAATATTCTAGTAAGAATTAAGTCTAGGAGCCTTTAATAAAACATAGATCTCGTCGAGTAGATTAATTTAGAATCTGAGTTCACTCAATTTCGTTATCGGAAGCCTTAGATATCATCAATGCAAGTTCAATCTGTAAATCTGGAATTATTTCCGAATGAAAGTTGGGACAGCAATGTTAAAACTTTTTTACAGAATATTCTAGTAAGAATTAAGTCTGAGAACCTTTTAATAAAATGTAGATCTCATCGAATAGATTAATTTAGAACTTGATTTCACTCAATTTCATTATCGAAAGCCTTAGATATCATCGATGCAAGTTCAATCTGTAAATCTGGAATTATTTCTGAATGAAAGTTGGGACCGCAACGTTAAAATATTTTTACAGAATATTCTAGTGAGAATTAAGTCTGGGAGCCTTTAATAAAACATAGATCTCATCGAGTAGATTAATTTAGAATCTGAGTTCACTCAATTTCGTTATCGGAAGCCTTAGATATTATCGATGCAAGTTTAATCTGTAAATCTGGAATTATTTCTGAATGAAAGTTGGGACAGCAACGTTAAAACATTTTTATAGAATATTTTAGTGAGAATTAATTCTGGGAGCCTGTTAGTAAAATATAGATCTCATCGAGTAGATTAATTTAGAATCTGAGTTCACTCAATTTCGTTACCGGAAGCCTTAGATATCATCGATGCAAGTTCAATCTGTAAATCTGGAATTATTTCTGAATGAAAGTTGGGACAGCAACGTTAAAACGTTTTTACAGAATATTCTAGTGAGAATTAAGTCTGGGAACCTTTAATAAAATGTAGATCTCATCGAATAGATTAATTTAGAACTTGAAGTCATTCGATTTCGTTATCGGAAGCCTTAGATATCATCGATGCAAGTTGGGATTGTATTTTCTTAATTCACAGAAAATCTTTTTAACACAATTAATGTTCTTGAGAGTGAACTCATCTCAACCATTGTCATTCTATTATCAATGTAACACCTATTGGAATCTCGATTTATTTTGGATCACCCAAAAGTGATCATTGATTAGACCTTAAAAATTATAAAAATTATGCCTATTGCAATGTTTGTTTGATCATTTATTATATGCCATGCTCATTAATTGATTTGCCATGATCTTGACAGATATATTTGTGATGTGTTTGATTTCATCTTAATTTTGATGTGATGGGTTTTGGATTATTTTCTTGATCAATATTCATTTGATATTCATATGTGATGACATAATCTGGCCCATGGGCTCACGGGTTTGAAAAAGGCCCCGGGCACACCCCACCCTGTTTTGCACACACCACATGCACGTTTACTGTTTTGAGCACTTACACGTCCCATTTAGCCAACGTGGCACTAGTGCGTGGCTCGGTCTCTTCGGAGATGCAACGTCATTCATGAAACCCACAACTCCAGTCACGTACCTTAGGGTATATCAAACTGGGGGCATTAATACCGTCTGATCAGGTGATTCTGAGAGATATATTAATGCACCCAGGCTAGGGCAACCTGAGCCTTTGTCCTATTGTAAGCCACACAGTCACATGTCCCGATTGCCAACGTAGTACTAATACGTGGTCGGTCCCCTCGTGGGATGCCAAACCATTTATGAAAGCTACAACTCTTGACTCGTACCCATAGGTATAAAAAGATAATCTAAGTATATCAATTGCACTTCTTGATCAAAACCGGTGCCTAAGCAAGATCTTGCCCCATTGTACCCTACTGTATGAGGGGGATGGACTACGTCTATTCTAGACGAGAGGTATTTAAGTGGGCCCTTGCTCAGCATTGTGCGCCACCTCTCAACTGGAGATCAAACTGACTGTTTTTGACTTCAGAGAAGTGAGTTGAGGTTTTAGATTATCACCTATACGGTATATCAAACCAAGTCACCACGTATTAAGAGGTATATACGTGTATTTGGGTAAGGGTGGCCAGATGAAATGCATTGCACGTAGTAAGCTTAGAGTCTAGAAATCTTTCTTGTAGGTCACGACCCGAACTGACTATGGGTGTTCCCGGGTTGCTTTATTCAATCCAACCAACAGGTAAGTGGTCGGACCGATCTACAATAATCAAACAGAACCCGCAATATCGGTCCAACTCAATCGGTGAAATGTACCAATTAATTTGAATCACTTAAACCAGTTAGCCCAATTGACAAATGGATCAAACTGATCAATACCAAATCAGTTGGACTAATTGGTTTCACTTTTAAAGATCCAGACCACTTTATATAGAAAGATTCGATCTTATGATCAAATTAATTTGTCTGATCAAAGGTTCAATCCCAATCAGGGGTAGACCCGTGCCTAATCTTTCTCACTTTCTTGGTCACCATAGACTTATAGTGCATTTGGATTCGATATTTCCCATCGAACTTGGACTATTCTATATCGAAACTTTAATCATGTAGTTAAGAGTCAAACCTTTAGAGTCAATGGTTAACCTTGGTTTACTTCCAATCGGGTGATAATTGGTCCCAAATATTTTAAATCCTCATCTATGTCATTTTGGGTCCGTCAAAAGAGTCGTCTAGTCAAAGTACCAATGTTAAGTTCAAGTAGTCCATCCACCCAAAAGGACTTTCTCTCTTTGTAGATAATTGTCCCTGAGTTTTCTTTGAGTTTCAATCCAGTTTTTGTCATTCTTTAAATCCAGTAGTCGAGTTTGTCAATCAATGTTTTTCAATTCCAATAAAATATAGAAGCTTCTGATTATCATACGTGTAATAATGATTTGAGCATAATATCTAACATGAGGATTGACTTAGAGCTCAATAATCAAACTTAATAAATATTGGAATTAAAGAGTACACTTAAGAAGTGCAAATGGGTACTACATTTTCCTTAGCAGAACATGAGAAGAATAATAAATTTACTTGAGAAATTCAACAACGTTCCTGCATGGTCTCGTGAGAATACATGGATGGATTGCACCAAAATAGATCAAATCCTAAAGTTGAGGGTGAACTTCAAAATCAAAGATTATCAAGAATGATGTAGTTGAAACCATCAACTAAGGTGTTAAGATCTACAAGAAAGGATTCATCATATTTTTCACTTAAGAAAGAAGAGTTCTCATTCGCGAAAGAATATAAGATTTTTTCGAAGTTTGGAAAAGGTTGAACGAGTCAACGTCAAATACAAAGAAGTCAATCACACTCAACTTTGTAAAAGAAGACTGAAGATTTCTCTTTATCAGAAAAAGACTGAAGATTATTCATTCTTAGAAGAAGATTGAAGATTACTTATTTTCAGAAAGAAGACCTTGCTTGACAGAGCAATCCAAATATCAAATTCTTGAAACTTTGACCAAGTCGAGCAGCATTCACAAAAGGAAGCCTTCTTTGGTCGAACCATTTTCCTGTCTTACCAAGATGAAGATAACCTTCTTTAGCCCCTCGCAGCCTTTAAAAAAAATCAATAGCATTTTTTTTCTAAACCACGCCGACCAACCTTGGGAGGGAATCTTAGTATGAATTACGTTTTGACCTGATCCCAAAAGAGAAAAGAAATATTTGGGGTACGTAGGCAACCTGATAAGTTACTTCAGGTCCGGTCATGAAAAAAATATATTCTCTTAAAGAAAGTATTATCCAAAAGGAAAATCCCCTATTGAAAGGTTTAAAAGAAAAAAATGTCAAACTAGGGGCATTAGAAAAAAGAATTAAAAGAATTGATAAAAAGGAAAGAATACTAAACTAGGGGCATTTAGAAAAAAAAATCAAAATAATTGACAGAAAAAAAGAGAATATCAAACTAGGGGCATTTTGGGAAGTTGAGCCTTATATCTTTTCTTTCTAAATCATATCCTAAGCCCACCTATTAAGTCATCCTGAAAGCTAATTGACTAGGTTAAGGTGCAGAGAACTAAGAAGTTGTCGAGTTGGTTATATAAGTTCATCAAGAAAAAAAAGAAGTCCGCTAAGTTGAAAACCTGAAAGGGCGACTTAGGCAAAATTTAGGGCATAACCATAAAAAAGAAAGCCTGCTAGGTTGAAAACCTGAAAATGCGACCTAGGCAAAAATCAATGCATCATCAGAAAAAATAAAACAAAGCCCGCTAGATTGAAAACCTGAAGAGGCGATCTAGGCAAAAATTAGGGCATCATCAAATGGAAGGAAAAGTCCCATCAAGAAGAAAAATTCAGAAGGAAGCTTGTGCAGAAATTAGAAAATGTAGAACCATTCAAGCCACAATATTCATTTTTTAGCCAAGAGCTCACATCCGACAAAGACAATATTGAAGTCGAAAAAAATCAAAAGTCATCTTGAACATTGTAGGATCTTCAAAAGTATGTTTACTTGTTCAAGTGTTCGCTAATGGAAGATGTAGAATCATCAACCACTTTGAAGAGGAAGATCTTTTATTCTAATATTTATCAAGATTTTTTAAGTCCAGCTCAAGCATTTTTTAAAAGAAATTCGAAAGAAAATGATCAATTCTTTATTGCACATATGATAATCTTAAGAGTTTTAAATTTAAGAGAATGTCAGTTCTTCTATCTATCATACATCACACTCCATATTTTTCAAGCGTAATCCATTCCATCAGTCTCGTAGTCAAGTCCCAGTTAAAGCCAACCTTGAAACTAGGGGCATTTTTGAAGGTCATTTAATTCCAAAGTTTTTGTTCTTAATCACATGATAAAAAGAAAATCATACAAAAGCTTAAAAGTCCGACGAAGCCCAATGATAATTACGAATCCAAATGCATGATAAGCCAATAAATGCCTGATCTTTCAAACTTTGAGCTCGATTTTGAATCATATAATCAATTAATAGGATTGTTTAAGTTCCTATAAATCTAAGCTCGAGAAACGTGGCTTAGTAAATTCGAGTCTGAGAAGCGAGATTCCAACTTTTTGAATCATAGAATGAATAGGCTTTTTGAAGTGCCTATAAACCTAAGTTTGAGTCTGAGAAACGAGACTCCAACTTGTTGAATCATAGAATGAATAGGCTTTTTGAAGTGCCTACAAACCCAAGTTCGAGTCTGAGAAACGAGACTCCAACTTTTTGAATCATAGAATGAATAGGCTTTTTGAAGTGCCTACAAACCTAAGTTCGAGTCCGAGAAACGAGACTCCAACTTTTTGAATCATAGAATGAATAGGCTTTTTTGAAGTGCCTATAAACCTAAGTTCGAGTCTGAGAAACGAGACTCCAACTTTTTGAATCATAGAATGAATAGACTTTTTGAAGTGCCTACAAACCTAAGTTCGAGTCCGAGAAACGAGACTCCTACTTTTTGAATCATAGAATGAATAGGCTTTTTGAAGTGCCTACAAACCCAAGTTCGAGTCCGAGAAACGAGACTCCAACTTTTTGAATCATAAAATAAATGAGCTTTTTGAAGTGCCTATAAACCTAAGTTCGAGTCCGAGAAACGAGACTTCAACTTTTTGAATCATAGAATGAGTAGGCTTTTTGAAGTGCCTACAAACCTAAGTTCGAGTCCGAGAAACGAGACTCCAACTTTTTGAATCATAGAATGAATAGGCTTTTTGAAGTGCCTACAAACCTGAGTGTGAGTCCGAGAAACGAGACTCCAACTTTTTGAATCATATAATGAATAGACTTTTTGAAGTACCTACAAACCTAAGTTCGAGTCTAAGAAACGAGACTCCAACTTTTTGAATCATAGGATGAATAGGCTTTTTGAAGTGCCTACAAACCTAAGTGCGAGTCCGAGAAACGAGATTCCAACTTTTTGAATCATAGAATGAATAGGCTTTTTGAAGCGCCTACAAATTTAAGTTCGAGTTTGAGAAACGAGACTCCAACTTTTTGAATCATATGATGAATAGGCTTTTTGAAGTGCCTACAAACTTGAGTTCGAGTCCGAGAAACGAGACTCCAACTTTTTGAATCATAGAATGAATAGGCTTTTTGAAGTGCCTACAAACCTAAGTTCGAGTCCGAGAAACGAGACTCCATATTTAATAGGATTGTTTAAAGTTCCTGTAAACCTTAGCTAGAATCCGAGAAACGAGACTCCAGCTTTGTCTAAATCATAAAATGAATTTAACAGGATTGTTAGCGTGGTTACAATAGGTTCGAGTCTGATAAACGAGACTCAAATTTTTTTCGAACTCTAAAAAAGAATTTCAAATAGTATTTAATGAAGTTCCTACAATGTTATGACTCCAATTACTTTATTGTTTAACCTTTCCCTGATTGCTTTCGTTGCATAAGTACATTTCAATTTTGAATCATTATTGTCAGTGAGAGAAGATCTCTGGGACTTGACACATTTTTATTCAGTTTCACACAGTACACACACTCACACTTGCACCTTTTAGTCAAGGAGAATTCTTTAAAATTCAAGGATCTGACACTGTCAGTGAAAGCTCACGCTTGAGGACCTGACAACATTTTTGTTCGGGGAGAGTTTTACGCTCAAGGATCTGAACGCCCTGACGAATTGCTAAATCAGGCTGCAAAATGAATTGTCACTAGCTTTGGCATTCAGATATCGCACTATCTACCAAAATAGATTTGTTATCTAGTTTGCTTCAACCCTCTGCTAAAGAGGGACATCTATAGACACCCCATTTTTGCACTCGCCTGATTAATCAAATCGTCAACCCGATCGCAATGATTCCCAATGATGGATGTGCATTCTATTACTTTATTTTGTTACCAGATGTGTTTCAGAAATCCGGATGAGGTATCTCGAATTGACAAAACCTTAGAAACCACGCTACGCTAGGAAAATACGACCCCAGAAACATAGAAATCATCATCTTGCAGACCAAAAAGAAACTTCACGATAAAAATCATTAAAAAATTACCAAATTATCAAAATACCCTTAACCTCAAAACAACCCTAGAGCCTACGTTACGCTTAGGAAAACCCATTCGAACACATAAAATGACAAATCGGAACCAAATAAATCATTTCACCAGTTTTAACAGAATTTGACAAAATTACGAAAATGCCCCTCATAAAGTTCACAATCATTTCACATAAAACTTTTCATAAATGACATAAACCAACATTCTCATTGAATTCCTTACGAAAAATCGATTCTAAAACATCATAGAACATTAAAAACCGACTTAAAACGTGAAAAGTCCTCTCCGGGGGAAAAACGATAATTTCATAATTTTCATAATTAAAAAATTCGAAATTAATAAATAAAACATTAAATAATTAAAGTGAAACATTAATAAAATTAATTTTGAACCTAAAAAATCGATTAATCAGACTCTCAGGCAAAATTGTTGAGGGTTCGTGGGATATTTCTTTAAGGACCCCTCCATTTGGGGGTCCAAAGAATTAAAGAAATAATGGAGGGGGGTTCTCCAAAAATTAAAAGTAAATCAAGCAAGACTGAAGTCAAGGTATTAAAGTCAATCAAGTGAAACTGAAGTCAAAATTAAAGTCAATTAATTAAGACTAAAGTCAAAACATTAAAAGTCAATCAAATAAGACCAAAAGTCATAATAGAATTCTAATTAAATAATAACTCTATCTAATAGAGTTCTAACTTAAAAACAATTCTACCTAAAACAATTCTAATTAAAACACAATTCTACCTAAAACAATTCTAATTAAAACACAATTCTACCTAAAACAATTTTAACTAAAACACAACTCTAATTAAAAGATCTCTAATTAAACACTAACTCTATCCAAATCAACCCTAAAAAACATCTATAAATAGAGGTGCTCACACCCTATTTTCGTATCAAATCATAAACCCTAAGAGAAGTAGGTCTAAAAGCCCCCTAGCCTCCCATAAACCCTAGTTTTGGAGTCCCAACTCCTTACCTAACATCCCCCCTTCGATTTTAGCATAAGAAACGCCTAAAAACCTTTCAAAAACATCATAAAATCCGTAACAAATTTGAAGAGTTTAGATCCAAAAACAAGGAGATACCTTACATCGGAGATCCGAAATCAAATCCAGAAATAGAACGAAGCAAGGGAATATGATACAAGGAGCTATTTTTATCAGATCTGAGGGAATAAAGTTTACTGTCGGAAAGGTACATTTTTTATTTCTTTTTATTTATTATTATCTAGGTTGTTAGTAATGTAATTTATTTGGGAAGTTAGTAGAGACCGGCTTTGGCTGGGCGGGGTTGGTGCCTAACACCTTCCAACCCCGTAATGTGATCCTTGGACTCTTTTTCTCTTTCGTAGATTAGTTTGCTTTTTTAGAGTCAGTTTGGTTCCTAGACCTTAACAACTAGGTGGCGACTCCCAAACCTCAAGGGTCAAAAGCGGATCCGCGCATCCCGCTGATCGAGGGCACTTTCACCATCTATTCCGCTCCACTCAAAACATCGATTTTTCGACAAAATTGGCCAACGGGCTTCAAAAGCCCAAATCACTAAAAAGTGATGTTTTAATTAAACCGAGGCCCCTGAGACCTCTCAATGGTCTAAAGGACCCACCAAAAGGGTTTGAACTATCCTCTATTTGTCTAAACCCTCACCGCTCCGCCTTTGTATCTAAGAATACCCGAATGCTCGATGAAATTCTCCAATAGACTTAAAAAGCCAGATTTGCTAACACGTGGCATCTCGATCAAACCAATGATTTCAAAATTTTCAAAAAAATAAATAAAATTAAAAAACAAGACTTGGGACGCCTACCACCTCCTATACCTTCTACCGCTCCATCTCCAAATCCAAAAAAATCTAAACCCACATAAGGCCCATAAATCCTTAATTCTTCAAAATCTATTTTTCTCACCCCCTAACCTAAACTCAATCCCACATCACCTAAAAATCTAATACCAATCTACACCCTCAAAATCCATTCCAAAATAACCCCCAACCAATTCCTAAAATTCAAAACCATTTCATAACCCAAGCCCAAAACACTCCAAAACCCCTAAACCCAAATCCATATCCAATTCATATCCAACCCACAATCCTAACCCATCAACCACTACCCACATCAACCAATCACCATCTTGATAATCAAAGATGATAAATGTCATCATCCCATCTCACCTCCCTCATCCAACTACCTACCCCCATTAATTTGCTTTAAATCTCATCTACCCACACATCAACCCATCACATTTTCTCTCAAATCAAACACATCTACCCACACCCTTAACCTATACCTCCCTTAATCTACCCTCATCATTCCCTACAAAAATCATATCTACAAGCTAAACCTACACTATCCTCTCAAGTCAAACACTCAACCTCTCCCATCAACCTATCTCAACCCTTCATTTCCACCCACTTTGACACATGGCATCATCTCCCTCACCCTCCTAAAATATCATCAACCACCTCTTTAAATCCTCAATTCTCTTAAATCAAATATCATTTAATCACAACCACCATCTTAAACTCACCTCACCAAATACTCCACCCAAATGGGTTGGGTAGGATCCAAACCAGTTGGGTCAAAACTCACCCATTTAACCCCCATTCCCTAAATACCCTTCAATCTCCTCTATATTACACCTACTTCTCTCTCAAACTCATAACCATTCTATCATTTTTCTTCACTTCACCCCATTATATCCCTAAAATAACTCCTCAACATCTATAAATACCATCATCCTCTTCCCAAAAATGGCCCGAACTTCTCACTACAAAATTCTCCCCCCAACTCTTACTACTAACCATTATTCCTAATTCTCACCACAAAAATACTCCCAATTCTCTCCTCCAAGTGTCACAAAAAAAATCACATACTACACTCATCTCTCTCATCATCTCTTCTCTATTCCTTCTACCAAAAAAGGAGCTGTATTTTCTTAAAATACTAGAGACTCAAGAAGACTCAAAGAAGAAGAAGAAAAGAAGAAAGAAGATACAAGGTGGGTTCAAGGCAATCCCCCTCTCTTTCTCTACCCTCTCCTTCTCCCTCTTCTATTATCCCCTCCCCTCTTCTCAAGGCAAAGGTTTATAAGGATCATCCCCTTCAATGGGATGATCTTATAATCAAGCCAAAAATAAATCCCTTATTAGGGTACAAATGCACAACACGTGGCACATTATTTTTTGTATTTTTTAAATCAAAATGATCGAGTTGAGTTGAGGTTACCACTATTTAGTGGGGAGAAAAGGGTGCCTAACACCTTCCCTTTTCTCTAACCGAGTCACTTATCCGAATCTCAAAGGTTGATTTATCTTTATCCATCGAGAGTCACCACGAGCCCAAAATAGTAATTTTTCAAAATGTATATCGGGTGACCATTCACACCCACTTACAACATGAATGGTGGCGACTCCAAACCATTGTAGATGTGGTCTTCGTAATAACGAAATCACGTGTCTACACCATCTATTTTTTTCCACAATCTTTTCATCCAATCATTTTATTATTAACTTAAAAAAATGTAATTAAAACACTACATTAAATGACCAGCTCCAATTGTTCTACATGCACAAAATATAAATCTATCATCTCTAACTCCAACAAGCATCCATCCAAAAGATAATGAATCAGACTGCATTTTATTTATAATGTTTGGTTGTACGACTGGAGTCCCCAAATAGGTTATCGAATAAGGCATGGAACCATGCTGTAAGTTTGAGACGGAAGTCGGCTGCATTTGAGTTTGTGGATGAAGTTTCTGTCGTCCTTGTTGCTGTGAATGAATAATGCCAATTTCAAAGTAGATAAAACAGTTTTGAAGGCAGACGATATAACTCCCACAACAATAATCAAAATACAAAGGGACCCTTGCAAAGAAACAAAGGTTTTATTATTTTTTAGTGACCAATAAGCGAATTACATAAATAAATAAATAAAATCTTTTAAGTGATCAATGGTGAGGTCTACTGAGTAACTTGCCTTATTTTTTATCGTGAAGTAAACAAACCATATAATAAAGTGAAGACGAAATGCTACTTTCAAATTGTGTGCTTACCTGCAACTTAGTCACTTTACCCCTTAATATGCTTAGAAAGTAAGCACAAAGGAGGATCAAAGTCTGCAATAAAAATGATTAAAAGTGTAATCTTAGTGTAGATATAATATTTCTTAATTCAATCCTTTTAATAACAGATATTAAGCTGAAATTACCAAAACATGAAATAAAGAAGTTCAAGAAAACTCACTACAAGCATGGTGAGTAAAGATCCAATCAATGCCATCACCAGACCTACAAGATGATTAGAAGATTGATCAAAATATACCTAAAAGATTTATTACTTGATGATTAGAAGGATGAAAAGAAACTTATCAAAAAAAGGTATACTGAGGCCCATGATTAATGAAGAGATCACCAGTGCTTTTTATAAGAACTGTGTACATATGAGATTTCATATGGTTTGATGGTTTAGCTTTGCTAGACTTAATGCCATTGGCGACATTATTAGTGCATATGTGAATTCCAATTAAGGAAACTAAATAACTCTAATTTGGATTAATATTGGACTAAGGAAAAAAAATCAAGAAAAACATGGAAGGGAACATTTTGATGAAGCAAGAAATAGCATGACACTAGTTTTGAAGGTGTGCCAACTCCTTCTTGAAAACAGGGTGTTTGGGTGGTTCCCACTTTGCATCCCCTCCGAATGACTAAAAAATGTAGAAGGAATTTTAATTTAAAAAATTAAATTGAATCTAAATATAAATCTATCATCTCTAACTTCAACAAACATCCATATAATTTTTGCATTTCATCAAAAAAAAAAAAAGTTCAAGCATTAGAAACAACAATGTGATTAATTGTTTTTGGTTAATGGGCAAAGATGGGGTTTCAAACCCATGTATTGGTATGAACATTCACAAACTTCATACCAAAATGTCACCATATCAGAGATCTAAAACAAAATGTCAATTTGGAAGAATAAAAAAATTGGCATAAAACGTATGAAAGTCAATGAAGAAAGTGAAATGATGAAAACATACTGCAACACGCATTTTATTCAAGCCTCCATTGCAAGATACTTTATGATAACCATTGTTTTCATAAATTCTTGAAACATGTCCATCGCAATTATATTATTAACGAAAAAAAGATAGCTTAGCGAAAAAAAAAAAACAATAAATAAATTTGTCACCACTTTATAATAATTACATGTGGTTCCATTGCAACCACCACTTTACACGGATAATGGGGAACATTAAGGCACCATGTCAGCATGTTTTTGTGTATCTACCATCTACATACACCAACGATCCAAAGATAAACTCAAAATAGGAGTTTCGCCATAACAGAAAAATAAATATATTTGTAGAAACATTCTTAAATTGTGATAAGAAAAGTAATTACCACGAACCCAATAGGCTAGCCAGCCCATGAGTAAGATAATCAGCAAATAGAAGTTCAGAACCAAAGAGAGTCTTACATCTTATGTTCTCCCCACCTTCAGGGATGTATTTAAATGAAAGTCAGATTTCTCATTATTGTATCAAAATCTTATATAATCAGAGAACATACTACAAGAATCAATTATTAAAATGTCCAAAATTCAAAATCCAAATATCACATCAACAAATTCATATAATTTGTCCTGAATAAATCAATCTTTGATTACAATGACACCCAAGTTCTATTAGTAATCATATATAATCAAAAGAGTAAAGCACAATAAAAAAAATCAACCACTCTCCATCTTCCTCCATGCTTCAATCGATAAGTCTAAAAAAAAAACTATTGTTATATATATGAAGTCGAATATTTTAAAAAAATGATTCTATTATAATAATTTATGAAAGAACAATTTACTCAAAAATACAAATGAAAAGGAATTTGTAATTCAATCAAAAAGATCAAAATCATTTATAATAATTATAAAAATAAAATAAAATAAATTGTTATCAAATAGAAAATAGAAATGACAGAATTTTACAAATAAAATAAAATCATATAAAAATTAAAAGTTACCTGACTTGATTTCTTCAAGTTCTTCTAACATCTCTTCAACATCAATTGGAATTGGGGAAGCACGTAACTAATCTTGCCCACAAATTAAACATTTCACGAACTTCAGAGTTAGAGAACTACGAAACGGATCTACCACGCGATCCCCAATGCTAAAAGTAGTTTCAGAAGCAACAGTGAAAATTGGAATAGCTAACAAATCTCGTGCCACCATAGAAAGTATGCGATACTTAGAAGAATTAATTTTTCACCAATCCAAAATATTTAAATTTATGTCTTGCTTCTCAACACTTTCTTTTAAATATCCATCTACTTCTGATTTGTAATCCACACTTTCTTCTTTTTCTAAGTGCTTCAGAAACTCAGATTGAAATGACTTGACTAGAACATTACCTTCACCAGTTAGTTGATCAACTTCCATCTCATTTAAAGTTTGAGTAAAATCTTTTAAAGAAACAACTGAAATTGAATTGAGAAACTGATAATACTGAAAAATTTAATTCATTGTTCCCCTTATTTTTCTAATCAACTCCTTAATATTTATAAGTGGATAAACCTTTGAGTAACAAAATTTGACATATCTTAACTTATAACGAGGATCCAGTACCACAACAATCAATAATATCTTGTTTACCTTGTCAATACTTCTCCAATACCTATCAAATTTATCCTTCATCTTCAATGTCATAGAACTCAAGCAAGGATCAAGACTTTTAGACCAATCAGAAATAGTATTTTTAATTGCGCAAACTTCATGAAAGTAAGAATTAGCAGTGACATAAAGAGAACCTGATATTCGTTTAGAGGCATCCTAAAAAATTTTGTAAAAATTTAATCAATACTCGAGTATAATTCTACTCATCTTTAGTGGGAAGCCCTCCTCTAAGTTTTTTTCTCAAATTATGATTCTTGTTCTTCCACCCGTTCAAATATTTTTTGAAATTTTATAACGGTATCCAACATAAGATATGTTGAATTTCACATAGTTGGAACATCAAGGACTAAAGAACTCTTGCATGTAATTCTCACTTGGTCAACATATTTCTTAAATTGTTGAGTTTTTTACGGAGAACTCCTTACATTGAGGTGAGGCAATTGGTAAAACAGTTGAGTTATGCTTGTTTTAATGGAGTATAAAGAATGTGTGTACTATTACGGTTGATAACGCAAGTTCTAACTATTAACCAATCAAAAAAGAAACACAAAAGAAAAGAGAAAAGGCTACTGTTTCATTGATTGTATGTAATGCAATTGAATACAAAAAATAAAATAATTTAATCTAAATACAAAGAGACTATATATATGTTAAGTCAAAGGAAATTGAAAAGACTATTCTACCCTTAATAAACAATAAATAAAAAAATAACCCTATATTTCTTAACACTAACGACGTTGACATTGGTTATTTGAAAAAAAAAATTGAACAAAAGGGGTGATTGCATTTTAGAAGGTGAATTTTTTTGCATATGAGGTGTTGTGCACATATATTGAATTTGATAGTAAAAAAAGGGATTAATGATGTGTATGATTCTAAAAGTAGAGTCCGCAAGACTGTGAATTCCTTACATATTTCATAGTCTCGCGGATTCTACTTTTAGAATCATGCACATCACTAATCCCTTTTTTTACTATCAAATTCAATATATGTGCACAACACCTCATATACAAAAAATTCACCTTCTAGAATGCAACCAACCCTTTTGTTCAATTTTTTTTCAAATAACCAATGTCAACGTCATTAGAACTTGCGTTATCAACTACAATAGTACACACATTCTCTGTACCCCATTAAAACAAGCATAACTCAACTGTTTTACCAATTGCCTCACCTTTATGGCTAGTGACAACACAAAAATTAAGTATCTTTTTATGTAGTTTTCAATTTTTATCAATGAAATGTGCAGTGAGACACATGTATGAAATGTTTTGCAAAGAAATCCACAAATCCATAGTAAGAGAAACTCTTTGGACATAAGTATTCAATATTTTCTTCAACTTCTTATTTTCATTTGCATACAATTGTAAGCAATCTTTTGTCACAGTAGTGCGAGACACTAAACAGAATTTAGGTTGCAATACACTTAAAAAATATTGAAAACCTTCGCACTCCACAAACTTAACAGGCAACTCATCAATGATTATCATTCTTATAAGGACATTCCTACATAACTCTTGGTCAAATTTAAAAGAGGTAAAACTACTATCTATTTCTTGTCCTGCTATTTGAAATGATAGGACTTTTTGCTTCTTGTCATCACTATAAGATACTTAGGACATTTAGTTAAATGTTTCCTTAACGTACTAATCCCATTAATACTCGAACAACCATAATCTGAACTACAATAATTACATTTGGCTCTTTCTGACTTCTCCCCCCCCCCCTTATCATTTTTTATTTTAGTAAAATGATTCCAAACATCAGATTTTGGTCTATAAGGCTTCTTACAAGTTGAGTTTACCTTAGGTTTTGAGGCAATAGTGCTAGTAATAGTAGAATGATCAAAAGGAGCAGAAGGAGTATAATCAATAACTGACTCAATATTGGCATTGCTAGTGTCTTTGTCTCCCATACTTAACATCTAACAAAAAGAAAAATATATCAATTAAGTCCCAATATACATCAAAATGTTTAAAATAATTAAGTAAAAAAAACATTTAACATGGATTAATGCTCCAATTAAATGGCTAATTATGAACTAATTTTTTCATGAAACATCCAATTAGATAAATGGTAAATTATAATTTTTGGAGAAGAATTAATTTTTCATTTTAGGAATTAAAATGAATAGTCAACAATTTTGAGTTTATCTTTTAGTAAATCAGCCAAAAATAAATAGATAAATAAGGTGTATTTGTTTTTTTCTTTGCAAATTGAGCCTTCTAATTATAAAAAATATGAAATCGAAATAAATCATAATCAACCCCAAATCCC
The DNA here is from genome assembly GCF_017979445.1 of Akebia trifoliata. Classification (NCBI taxonomy): domain Eukaryota; kingdom Viridiplantae; phylum Streptophyta; class Magnoliopsida; order Ranunculales; family Lardizabalaceae; genus Akebia; species Akebia trifoliata. The sequence continues at coordinate 28,129 of NW_028237066.1, read as the reverse complement.
TAATATTTAGTTGGATTTTTTAAAGTTAATTTGGAGCATCGAGAAGGTAAAATACTTGACCCATTAAATAAGCATCTGTGATAAAAGTTCAATGAACATGCAGATCGATAGTTTTTCCTATTAAAGGAAGAAACTGGAGCTTTAATAGATCGGCTGATCCTTCTACTCTCAAATCTGAATCTGCTTTAACTTCTTCTCCTACATTCAAAGATCTTTGGAAGAAAATCTCCTACAATGGAAAATCCATCAATCAAAATGCAGAGCTCTTTGTTGATTTCGTCTCTGATAAGGTTAGTTTCTTCCAACTATACATAGTTTTTTTTTAATTCCAATTATACAGATGAATCGAGTTTGGATTGGTCTTGAGAAGGCTCCGGATGAAACTTTTAATAATAAGATATAAGGGTGAGTTTTAATGCTTTGTTTTCTCCAAACTAAAAATTATGTTTTTTTTGGGTTTTTTTTTTTTGCTAATTTTATTGTGTTCATTTGTAGTTTGGGAATTGCGTCAATTGGCTCATATTAAGCCTTCTGAAAGTTTGTTGAAATCTATTACCAAGGAGGTTACTAATGTTGAAATTACATATCCAATAAGGTTTGTTGGTTTTCTTACCTCTGTACTTCATTTAATTTTTTTTCAAGAGAACGACGAACCGTCGATAGTCGGAGTTGAGATGCAGCCCACGGTCGCACAGTTGTACTATCACACACAATGACAAGAGAGAGAGAGAGAGGACCATCGGCCGCCAGAGTTAAGCTCGCAGCCGCATGTTCGCTACAACTGCAAGAGATGAGAAAGAAAGAGTAGATGGAAGTGGGAACAAAATAACGAGAGTTAAGGTTTACTGGTTTTGGTTTTAAAAAAAATTAAAAATGAAATATATATATTTAATATTTTATTTTAAATAAACATTGGTTCGATTTTTTATATTGTCTAAACCAAGAACCGAATCGAATTCATCGATTCTTCTTTTTTAAACTTGAAATCGAATCGGTATCAGTCTAAACCGAACCAAACCAATCCAAATTCCACGGTTTGTTTCGGTTCTCGATTTGAATCGAATTAAGTTGCACCCCTATTACCAATAATGATGGATTCTCGTGAAATTGCATGATCGAACGATGCTAACTTGATCTTCTCGTTAGAAGTTGTGTAATTAGGATTAGGATTTTTGAAGATAAAATAAGTTATTGGTGATAACAATAAAGAGATTGCAAGAGCTCCCAAACAAAAAAACATGGAAAATAGATCAAATGGGTCTCATTGATGCAAAATGAGGCATGTTGTTTACCAAAAAGGTCATAATATTGTATGATTTTGACAATATTATTATAGAAAAATTCATATTTATCATCAATACTCGAATCATCCTTTAAGTATGTGCGTAGTCTTTGAGTTTTAGATTTGTATGGATCTAGAATTGTAGTGCCACTTGTAAAAATGAGATGTTCATTTCGAACCTCAATACTATGATAGTTTGGAGTCATCATCATTATTTTTTAGGAATGACAGTAAATGAGTACCTAAAATAGTTTTTTAAGAAAATCAAATTTTGATATTTGTAGTGACTCTTATCAATGGAAAATGAACATAATTTACATAAGATCAGGGTAAAAAGGCCAGTTAGAGAATGAAAAAAATGTTAAGCACCACATTCTCCACCTTAAGGTGGTTTACCTTTGAAACTTAGTCATTTTAGAAAATAATTAATGAAAAAATCTATTAAAAAAAATACATGAAGACGAATATGTGCATAGAGTGAAAATATACCCTTTAAGAAAATGGCTTGATATTAATGTGAGACATGGAGATATAGAGAAGGATATCCCCATGAGGTCTACATTTTTTACATGAGTTGGAATGTTGGTTTAGATTTTTTGAGAGATTTCATGGATGTAATTCCCTTAGAGTTATGACCTTGATGCATACATACTTGGATAGAAACTTTGTGCGTCAATCTTATCTAAGAGATGACACAATTTTTCATCATGAGCAAATATATGTTGTATGTGTGCATTGTGTACATTATGATGCATGAAAGACTAGATGGGTTAAGAAGGCTTTCAACCTTCATCCGTTCAATCAAACCGTTTCAAGTATTCTATGACCAAAGTTTCAACCTGCTTAGAATGAAGGAGTGTTCTTTATTATATCTTACAATTTTCTAAAAAAAAATGATAGAAGAAGAAGATAATATAAATGCTTGAAAATAAAACTAAGTCTTAAGTCACTTTGTCCCTTGATATTCTTGAATGAGTTTGTCTTAGATGAAAAAACTTGTAAATTGAGAGTCTTAACTAAAAGTTGAAGGTAAGAGATGACTGAGAATTTTAATTTGGAAGATTGAAAGTTAGAAAGAGGTTAATGATTTTTTAGTAGAGATTTAAGTTGAGAGGTTTGAAAATTTGAGTAGATATTTTAATAGAGTTTAAGGTTGAGATATAGAAATTTGAGGGCATGAATTGTTTATAGAAAATGAGACTATTTATATAAATTTTAAAATATTTTAAGGGTAAAATGATCTAACTCTAAAAGTAAAAGAAAAATATATGAGCTTCATTTTATTTTTTTTCATTTATATAAGGGTAAAGGTGGAATTTGTGAGATCCTAAAAACACATTTGATCTTTGGTATTTTAGTAAATACCTCCAAAAGTATGAGTAAAATGGTGAGAGGTAGAAACGTGTTTTGGAAGGATAAATAGCAGAGTGACATGTGTAAAGTGATATGGTAGGTAAAAAATAGATTTTGGTTTATTTGTAAATAATATATAAAACATGGTTAGGTTATGATATATGTAGGATTGGATTGGGTTAAGAGGTGAAGTAGTGATGCCACAAAGCTGAAAGGAATTCTTAGCCCATGGGCCAAGCAAAAAGGGGCCTTAGGCCATTTATTAGAGATAAAACAAGCATTTTTGGAGGTTGAGATCCATTCCAATTTTTATTTATTTTGGACCATTTTGTGTTGAGGGATCGTTCAAGTTTGGGTGTCTACATGTCCTATATGGCTAAAAGTCTTGGAATAGTTTGATTTTTTATGAGAATGATCTCTATGACGAGGAAATCATCCTCACAATAAATCAGTCCATTGCGAAACTTTTTAGCCATATATGACAAAGTTTTGTCTAGAACGTTGTCTACAATTTTATCTAACGAACATTGTCCTATATATATTGATCAATTATCCAATAAACATATAATCCATCTTCTAGTTTTTTCTTAAGATGGGTAAGTTGGACTTAAACCCACGACATTAAAGTTGCTTTGCAATGTGTCAAACCAATTGAGCGATGGGTCTAAGTCTCCCATTTTCTAGTTCTTGCTTCATGATTTGGTGTCACTAAACCATATGGAGAGATGTACATGGTTGTTTTTAGGACAAAGTATACACCCAATTGTGTTCTTAGTACTCTTCTGGGGTTTTATTTCCTTTTTGTCCAATTGAAAGTCACGTTCACCTCTGTTGCAGATTAAAGAGAACATGAACTAACCAGTGACAGGGATCAATTACGAAAAATGAGACTAAATGATTCTTTTGTTTATTATTATTATTATTATTATTATTTTCTAGTTTTATTTTAGAAAACTTCTATTGCCACACTAACTTTTACTAAGAGCACACCTAGATTTGTGCTAATTACATGGCGATTTCATATGAATTGGGGTGGTGGTAGCCAAAGTTAGCGTGGCAATAGAATCTCTCTTATTGCTACACCTACAATTTTTTATAAAATCAAATAATGAAGTTAGATATCGTCTGTGGGGGTGCGAATAACCATTGTATTGTTTTTATGACTGCAACCCATTGCCATTTCTTCTCTGAAAAAGCTCTTCGCCTTGGGTTTCTACTAAAAGCTCTTCAAGTCTTAAGGGACTGATTTTGAGATGGCCGTCGCTCCCCTTTATTTTTTACCCTTTTGTTTCAAAATCACTTCTTTAGTGTGTTGGTGTACATAATTTCTTCAAATTGGCATGTTATAAAAATAGGAATATAAGTTCTCCTTTTTATTTATATAGAAAAATTACAAGTTTGCTTTGGTTTAATTACAATCGGCATCGATAAAATCACATTTCATCTCACCACCAACTTCAAAGCTTTTTTTTGTGTGTCTTTAGATAATATTCAACACTGTTATGTGATCAATAACCAAAGGGCTGCATTATATATCTTGGAGGGGTTTGTTAAAATTTTGATGAGGTCTTAGTTGGAATTTCTTCAATCCACAGGCCTTAGATACAAAATTAATCGATGAACAAGAAAAGATAAACCAAAAAATCAATTCCAAAAGTGGTCTTGTTGGATTCTCGTGGAAAACCCTAAATCAGGGAAAAATCATAGAGCCACATCGATTTCAATGTTTGCTCAAAAGGCCAAAAGAAATGATTTTGATGAGTCACTATGTAGATGATTCGATAGTTATTTCACTTGAGATGACTCGGCCTAATCACAATTGATTGGATGATTGTAAATTTTCAGCTTTAAATCAACTTTTTATGAGGTTAGCCCCCAACAATTACAAGTAATTGGGGAGCAAATTTGCTCCTAAATCTTAATATTTAGGACTATATCTATGGTTGCAACCCAAAACCAATAATGAGGCCAGGATTTTGTCCATGTGGGGGCAACTAAGAATAGAAAAAAAAATTGTGGGGGCGACTTAGAGTGAAAAGAAATATTTTGTGAGGGCAATAATTGTTGATTTTTTTTTATCACTAACTAACATTTGTCGCAATAGCTTATTAATCTAAAGACTTTGAAAATTCTTATGACGGCAAGTGCCCCTACTATAAATCCGCCCCTACCCAACACAACGCTAAAAAAATTCGTGCTCAAAGCCACTCATAGGGCCATCTAGCCCGCGTTCCTATAATTAGTAATAACGTGGGCTTTAGAGGCCTGAATTTGAATTCTACGAATGGGCCCACGTTCCTATAATGGTGTTTTGGTCTTCCCATCCTGGTCTTAATTTTAAAAAGAGAGATTCTATTGCCACACCACCTTTTGCTAATAACACCCCAATCCATATGTAAATCACCAAAGTTAACACATCTTGGGTGGCATTAGCAAAAGTTGGTGTGGCAATAGAAGCTCTCTTTTAAAAATTATCTTGGAACAAGATGACTTGGGCGAGTTATACTGAACTCAGGGAAAACATGGTGGGATAGTCAATGTAATTGGTCCTTCTCATTGACTCGTCTGGGCTGATATTATGAAATATCAACCAAGTTTATGAAAACTTATCGGACTCCAATAGGTTTTAGTGTGTCTTTTCCCCCCGTAAAATAATAATTATTTAAATGTTGTAATTTATATATAAATATGATTCTGTGTTAGAACACTAATAATCCATTATATAATAAATAAAAAAATAATTTAAACAGTTCGAATCCTCGGAGAGGAAATGAGATGACACCTTTTAAGCTTCCTATCATGATATTTGGAGGATAGTTTTAAGGCTCGAAGTCAAGACGATTTGATGAGTTGCAAGTCTAGTCCAATCAAAATAGATTAAAAATTCATAAATAATTTTTAAAAATATTCAGATTTTATTCTCCACAAAAATATCAAATATAGCAGCAAAACTATGTGAGTTTCTGACACAAACTTGGTGCATTTTCAAGCTGGCTTGGCCAAGTTGATTGATAGACTTGATGATTCCCCAAGTTGACTCAATGAATTGTTTCCATCGAATTTTGGGGTGAGTTGACTCGACCAATCTTAAAACTATGATATTCTTTAGTACCTCCGGACCACTAACCAAGTAGTGGCCTAGCACTAGGCTACAAACGTGCATTTGTGGGTCAAATATAAATAGTATGGGTATTTTGGGCCCAACTACTATGTTGTATACACTGGCCCACAAATCTATCAGCTTTAGATTATTCAACTGTTGTGTCCTAATTGTGATCATTGTTTCATAAGTTTCGACTGTTGATCAACGACTATAGTCCATCCATCAATTATGATTAGGAGTGGCAATTGGTTGGGTCATGCATGGTTTCAAAACTCGTCCGAGACTAAGACGTATTGCCTAATTCATCTTGGTATCAGGCATGGATGAGACAGATGGACAAGTCAATTTTTCGGACGAGATTTAAAACCCACATTCATTTTTTTTTTTTTTTTTTCTTTTTTGAATGAGATGTTCCAACCGTATTGAAAAACTTGTCCGAGATAATTCAATATCTGGCATGGACGAGATGAGATGCGAAATTGAGTTTTAAAACCATGGTGTCATGTTGAGGTAAGGGTATTTTGAAAATTTATTCAACCCTAACCTGACCCATTTAATAATTGTGTTAAAAACTTAAATCTGGACCCATTTATTAAATAGGTAACCTGTCTCGACTTGTGTGACTCGTTTAGTAAAACTATAATCTTAAGTGGAAAAATAAAAATCATTATTAAAAATAAAGTCACACAACCATAAACCAATATCTACCAACATAAATTAAGTATCACAAAACATAGATTAAGTATTTTTTTTTAAATAAAAAATTTCAAAGTTTTTTAAATTTTATCGTCTACATCCCTGTAGCATGGGATCATATTTTTGGATGCCTCATGGGAACACAGTCAAGAAACTTGGTAAGGAAAGTATTTTTTTTCCTTTCCCAAACTGAAAGCTTCACCCTTAATTATTTAAAAATAAATCTTAAAACACCTTTTATATTTTATAAAAATTGAAAAAATGTACTATGAAAAAGTTATTTGAGATACTAGTAAAAAATGGGTAGTTTTAAAAATTCTTTAATAATTGTTGGTATTTGAGATATCTCATACATTTCATGATTTAAAACAACATGTTAATGACATAATAACTAAACATATCAAAATGGGTTAAGCGGGTTGATGTCCCTAACTTAGACACCACCCATTTAATAATTGCTTTAGACGGATTGACATTATTATAATCAAAACCCACTAATTTCGTGTCGTTTTCAAGTTGTGTATGCAGGCATGTTAAGATTGCCACACCTAGTTATGATCAAGGAAATTTGATGGGTTAGTGAGCTGATTGGTCACTTGTATTGTATGGTTTGAAGTCAAGGACTCATGTTTGGAATGGTCAATATCAAGACTCAGACAATTTCCAAAATTACCTTTAAAAAAAAGTCTCATACAATTTGGACTTGAGTCCACGAGAGAACAAAGTTGCGTACAAGTAGAGGTTCTGTTGAGTTAAACCGAATTAAGGTTGGGTTGTTCTAAACTTGACCTTGATTTTGTTAAATTTGGACTTGCCCCGAGTCTAGCTACCTCAACTTCTAACTTGATTACATGCTATAACCAATTTCAATTCCATCGAACTTTGGCAAAATTCATACTTGGCTTTGTCTTTGGGATCAATCGAGATTGAGTTGCTCCTCAGATGAGTCAACACATCTTGGGTGAGATTAATCGAGATTAATTTATTACTTAACATACCTTGGAGTGGATTCTAACTGCATCAATTTGTTGCATCCAAAAATATAATCTGATGCACAAGATTATAAATGACAAAATTCAAAGAATTTTAATTTTTTTGAAATGAGTTAATTTTCATCGTTGAATTCTAGTTTTAAATTTGGGAGTTTGATAGCCATCCATTTTCAATAACTATGACCAAGCTCAAAAAGATATTCTCTTTTTTTAATTTTTCCAAATCTGAGTTTTTCCATGAAATCTAAAAGAATTTGTTGTTGGATTGCTAATTTGACAATCAATGTGGGCCCAATGACCCTTAGTAAGATTTGAAATCTTACTAATTTAGTCAGGCTAACAATTCATAAAATAAGGTTTGGTTCAGTAACAAACTTCATAAAGTAAGGGAGTTTTTGTAATAAAATTGCAACAGATAGGTCTGCCCAGTAAATCTCGTTTTAATAAATGCATTTGGTATGTTTGTACAATAAATACATTTTGACTTGCTTAAATTGTATTTATGATGTTAGTGCCATAAATACTAAATATGTCAATGGGTACCTATTTATTTACCCAAAATCAAATCAAAACCACTAATTCCAATTCCTTTTTATTGGAATTGATTAAAGTCGGGTCCAAAATGGAACTGAACCAATAGGAACCAAAATTGTTAGGTTCTATCCGATTCGTAATTTCTTTTTATATTATAGATGATTTAAAGTTTTTAACTTTTTAAAATTAATAAATTATACATAAAAGTTCTTCAATTTTTATATAAATTAAGTTCTCCTAAAAGTTTATTACTTGTAATGAAGATAAATTTTAATTTTTGAAAAAAAATCATTAACTTCTATCTTTAGTAGAACAAAATTGTAATTAGGTTGATATTTTGTAGATTACATGTTAATTTTATTAAACAATTTCTTTTACAACGATTCAAAATAGCTTTTTCTTTTTTCCATAATATTCTTGAGAATCATAATTGACGGGTACCCTCATTTCCTGGAGTTACAATTCCACTATTTTTAGAATCAGAACCGACAAAAATACAGTGGTTTTGATTCCAAATACCTTAAGAAACAAACCATAGTCGACCCATTGACACCCCTAATAAATACTTCTACAAAAATTTCTTTTGAGTTTTTTGTTTTTTGTTTTTTGTTTTTTTTTTCACATTTACACAAATGCCATTGTATAATAAACCAAAATACCCATATTATGTTAAACTAAAAAATAAAATAATAAATATATTTTAAGGATTTTTTTGAAAAATTAAAGCATTACATATATATGTATATTTAAATAATAATAAATTTTATTATAAATCTATATAATAAAATACAATTGTAGGGTCCACTTTTATAGGGAACCACCATCGAGTTAGGATAAATATCCCATCCAACAATAATTTTTGTAAGGCCCATTTTATTTATTTTTTTCTTTTACTCTTTTAATCCACTTTATAGTCTTTCATCTTTTACCTCTTAACCTAAAAAAATAAAAAATTAATAATACCCCAACTTTATTTGTTCCCTTTTTTACCCCTTTAATCTTAAGTAGTTGGTTAACATATTGCCAATAATAAAACCACATCTTACTTACATCACAAAGCTTCATATTCTTAAAAAATCATTTTATAAAATGAAAAAAAAAAAGAAGAAAAACCTACTATCAAGCGATTTGACCAAGCTTTTGAAAGCACAACTTATCTCAGACAAGTATATTTTGCTCAGTTACCTTCGAGACCAAAATGATACACCCAAGTTCATCTCAGTCTTAGACGAGTTTTAACAACATGCTCACATTTTCGTCGCTCATGACGATGTATTGGACGAATCACTGTATTTTTCTCGGGGTCAATATGGGATGGTTCAATCCTTTAAATCAGTATTCAAGATGGTATAGGATGCTTGTGTTTCCATTTAAGATGATGAACATAAGGCCCATTACATTATAATTAAGCCCATGTAGAAAAGCCCACAAGAAGGAAAGAGAGACAGAGAGAGAGTAATAGAATTTAAAAAATAAAAAATAAAAAATAAAATTTGTTCCAGTTAGGGACCCTGAGTTAATGCCGCCATATTCTAAGGGATGTCGCTCTCCGATGCTCCAGATTGAATTTCGAGGCGTAAGAAACGGGTTCTTTTCGCCCCATTCACCAATCAACCAAAACCCTCAATCACAATCGAATGCCCCCCTTTTTCGATTCATCCAATTCGATCCACAGAGTAAAAAAAAAATAATAATAATAATTTGAGAAAGATGTCGAGCTCAATTAGATTCAAAAAGAAGACATACAGGTACATGTTGTTGAACTATTCTTTGCAAACTTAATGCTCTCTGCTTGCTTTAAGTTTGTTTGGTTTGAAACCCATCTTGATATTTTGATTTTCTTAGACACCCAATTCTCGAATTTTTAGTTTTAGCTTATATGGATGTTATTTTGATTTTGTTAGCCACCCAAGTCTCGATATTTGTTAGCTCTTATTCATTTGTTGATTTTTCTTCACAATTAGTCATGTCATTTATCTGATTTCTTAATTTCTGCATTTCAGATGTTTGATTCTTTGCAAATTCTTCCATTGAATTTGTACTGTTCTCTGTGGTGAGATGGTAGAATTTCTCATGATGGATGAATGATCTCTTGTTTTTTTGTCTGCATTTTGGGTCTTCTACGATGTCGGATTGTTAGTTGGATTTTACTCATTGGATATTCGGTCCTCGATGGTCACAGAAAAAAAAAAAAAACACATTGATTGTGAAGATTGGAGGGAATTTTGTACATGACCCATTACAGTTATTCTACATTTTTGCCCATTTTGGGAGAAATTCAAGTTTTTTATTTGTTTATAAATTATAATAAACATTTAAAGCTGAAGATTTGCAAATTGGATTGGAAACAAATCGCGCTTCAATTTGTACAGAAGAAGAAAGTTATGGGAGTATAGTAAATAAAGCCTCAATGAGCCAAATAATGTTAGTTTGCAGCTAAATAAACCAAAGGATTTTACTTGAAAAATCATGAAAAATGAGATGGTTGGCCCTTCAGGCCAGTGGGTACATCAAGATTCATCTGCTGTTGTTTCGGGTGAGGGATTTCCTACTGGACAACATGGGCATAATGTCTCAGTACAAACGGGAGAGGAATTTTCCCTCGAGTTTCTTCAGGATCGTTTCATTCCAAGAAGGGTATCCAACATACCCGATATGGATCAAGGACGGTTGAAGACAGGGGGAGTTAATTTCAATCAGAATCATCGAGAGGGGTATGCGGATCTCACTGGAATACTCGGGCTAGAGAGAGTGGATTCCGACGTTCCAGATGTTCTTCCGAGAAAAGGATGTGTTATGGAGGTTGAGAATAAGGCCTATTTTGATGAAACAAATCGATATCAGAAGGAGATTAGTGTTGGTGGAAAAGAATCGAGGAAGTGTTCTGATGAAATGAATTGCTATCAAGCTGTTCCACCCATTTCTATTTCGGATTCTCCTCGTGAGTATACCCCTTATGGGTCTGGAACTTCGGATGGTTCCCAACGTGATAAGATGAAATTCCTCTGCAGCTTTGGTGGAAGGATCTTGCCGAGGCCAAGTGATGGAAAACTTAGATATGTTGGTGGGGAGACACGAATTATCAACATAAGGAAGACTCTTTCATGGATGGAACTCCTGCGTAAGACAACGGAAGTTTGCAATCAGCCACATACAATCAAGTACCAGCTCCCTGGTGAGGATCTCGATGCTCTTATATCCGTGTTGTCAGATGAGGATCTTCAAAATATGATCGAAGAATACAATGGGCTTGAAGGGGTTGATGGTCAAAGACTTCGGTTGTTTCTCATCTCTACTAATGAATCCGAAAGTCCATGCTCTTTCGAAGCAAGGGCCACAGCAGAGCGGAGTAGTTCTGAATATCAATATGTTGTTGCCCTTAATGGTATACTGGACTCAACTCCCCGGAAAAGCTCTAGTAGGAAGAATTTAGCGTGTCAAGTTGGACATAACTTTGATGGGTCTTCAACTTATTACAGAGATTCCCCCACTTCGATGCATCCTTTGGCAATCAAAGGTGTCAGTTCCTCAGATTTGGTGGGGATGTTCTCACATCCCGCTGCCCAGTTTTTTATTTCTAACAAGAATCAAACCAATTCTCCGAATCAGTCGCCTCCTTTCTCTCCACTGAACATTCAGCGTAGAGATTCTAAGAGTCATTTGCAAATGTGTGAGGATCAATCGGGCCATTGTAGTAATGAAAGTAATAATACCCCATTCGTCACAGACCAACCGCCAGCCGGCGATTGCTTCATTGGTAACAATGGGTATTATCATCATCCGTTGACTCATCATCATTATTATCCTAACAAACATGAGGTTGATATTGAGAAACCAAACAAAGCCCGCGGAGTGCATTTCCATGCTTGGAATCCTAGTAGAGATTTGGCGGCTTCACCGGCCTTGGGTCGAAATAATAGTGATTTGGATGGGTATTCTTCGTATCAGAAGTCGATGCTCAAGGAAAGAACGTTTAATTCCGAAAAGTTAGTCTCACTCCCAGGAGACCCATTGGGTTTGTTGTCAGGATCAAATGATTCAGTTGGGTCTCGTAATGGGATGCCGCACACAGTTTCTGATTCGCAGCTTCAAGAACATGGAGCTAAGTCAATTAATTGGTTCCAAGAAGGAGCCACCCCAATGTCTCCATTGGACTTTCCAACCTCGCAATCATCTGTATGGGGAATTTCAAATGCCTGGCAGAAGGTACCGATGCAACCAGAAGAAGATAATACTGAATTTTCCGAACTTGAGTTCCAAAATAAAAAGTTATTAAATACAGAGCCTATTGGGCCCCAAAGGAGGCTAGATTTCTCTGGCATACATGAACATATTCCCTTGGACGTTCGTGATCTTGATGAGAAAGAGCAACCTACTGAAGAAAATTTGAACTTGATTTCATTGAACCATTACAAGGAAAATCCTGGATTGAGTTGTGAAATGTTGAACTTGATGGATAAGAATAGTTATTCTCTTCTACAACAGGAAAGAAAACACTATGACAATGACGCCAACAATAGATCACATACTGTTGTCAAGGCAATAGAGCAACCCCAAGGCTACCTACTGGATGAAACAACATCTGAGCTTTCCAACATTCAGAAGTATGCTTTTACTGGGCCGACGAATGGTGAACAGGGGATCAAGGAAAGCAGAGTCTCTCCATGCACATCTTCTGCTTCATGTTCAAGCAATTCTGATGTTGAAGACTCACACAAATTGCCTCACAAGGATAACAAACAACGGCCTGATGATAAAAATTATCCTACTCAACCTCTTCATGACTCCTCTAGTGGCTTAGTTTCTTATGCATCACCTTGTCCGCTAACTGTCAAATCTCAGAAAGAAATGGGGGACCAAGAACCGACAGTCAGAGCTGATCTGAGCTTGAATGAACCCTCTCTTAATTGGTCTTTCTTTCAGAATCGAGTTACAGATTCTTCTTCAAGTAGAGAAGTTTCTCTCCTTGACGAGGAGCCTGAGCAATACCTTCACGAACCATCGAAGTTAGAAGATGATAACTTGGTCCACTCAGAGCCCATAAATAATTCTGATCAACAAATTCAATTGGAATCAGTGGTTATTGTTGAAGATGTAACAGAGAGTATGCCTCTTGACATCCACCGTTCCTCAATAGTTCCACGTATCCAAGATGATGTCTTCTGGGATATCTCTTCCCCGAGAACAGACTTGGAAAGCATCAGTCCATTGTCTGAGTGCGAGGTAATACTCTTTTTTTTTTCCATTTTATATGAAGCATAAGAGTTATGTATCTTCGCGTGGAATTAAGTAACTTTATTCCACTTCTATGCTATAGGATGCTAAAGCCGATGACAGAGATATGGATGAATCTATCAGCGATGCAGTGTTAGCTGAAATAGAAGCAGGCATCTATGGTTTGCAGGTTTGTACTAATTTCTAATGTGATGTTTACTTGTAAATTATTTTTGTTAGTATTTGACGTTCTTGACGGTAATTTCTTACTGTAAGCTGAATATGTGCTGACTTGAACTTTATTGTCACTGAGGGGATTATGAATCCAATGGGATATGGTATACGTGAGAAGCATTTTGAAGAAGTACCTTTTTCTCATTTCAGTAATGAAATGTTTTGAAAAAAACTGCTTACTTCAGTTAAGAAAACTTTTGTCCTTGAGAGTTGGAAACTTACACAATTTTTATTTTATTTTATTATCAAACATTTAACACAAAACTACAAAATAAAATTTTACTAATAGCACATTACATTTCTTGAGTTTGTTACACTGAAATATATTGTGTATTATATTTATACCCACCATTACATGGATTTGGGTATGAGTCTTAGAGCCCGAGGTACGGAGAGTCGGATTCGGCAAACTCCCACAAAAAGGGATTCATGGACCCCGAATTATATTTTAAATAATTTTGAACAAATTAATTATTTAAAGATAGTGATAATGATACTAACAAAATACGTGACTAGATTCGTTTAGCCGACCTCAAATGTTTTGGGCAAGGCTTTGGGGATGATTGCTACAAGAAAAAGGGGTTTTCATTGATCAAAACCCTGCCTTCACACTTACATTTATCAAAACGACAGTTTCCATTTTAATGGGTGGAACTCATATATATATTGCTAAATAAACCCATATATATATATATATATATATATATATATATATATATATATATATATATATATAATAAAATATAACGGTGACCCCACTCAACTACAGTTTTGTGGGGTATAAAGATTGAGACAAAGGAGTGGGGTTCACACAACCACACTTTATTACCTTTCCTCTTCAATGTTATTGTCTTTTCTCTCCTCCCCCCATTTTTCAATGATATCCCTCTAACTTTACCATCTTTCCTCTTTCACCCCTTTAACCCCAAAGAGGATGCATGAGCAAACTCTAGTCTATGATAAATGCTGAGAAAATGTCTTGTAATAAATAAAGATAAGAGAATCAGAAGTTTCGCACTAGAATCCATAAAATGTTGGACCGGACACATGTCTACACTCGTCCCTCACCCCTTTTAGAAGAGTCCGTGCAACATAGATTATATTAATAGATGAACAATTTAATGTGCTCATGATATTCTAGCATGCCTAGAGTGTATTAAATTATGTGATAGATCAATATTGTAATTTCTGAATATCAATGCAAACATATTTGATATGACATAATACAGGTGTCTTGTCTAGAAGTTGGATCAAACAAGTTTTAAAAGAATACACGACCTCATGTCAATATGTTGTTAGTATTACAAGAGTATTGGTAAGAAACCTGTATATAAAGAAAATTGTGGAAAGTACATGCCTCATCCTAGTGATCTTATCTGAAATTTGGCACACATATTGGTTTATTAATAATATATTGATACCCATACCAATGTCGGGCACTGCAGGGATACTTCTATGCTACCCAAAAAAAAATCTCAGTGGTTGTGAATTGTATGTTGAATGTTTTGGACTTTTAGCTTCTAATTTCAATTGTTACTTTAAGAGTGCAGTTCCTTTCTCTTTTGGTCAGTCATTAGAAAATTTCCAAATCTTATATTCAGCTGAATGTTTCACATCTGATGAACAGATAATAAAGAATGCCGATCTAGAAGAACTACAAGAGTTAGGATCTGGTACATTTGGAACAGTATATCACGGGAAATGGCGAGGAACAGACGTTGCTATAAAGAGAATAAAAAAGAGCTGTTTTGCTGGCCGATCATCTGAGCAAGAGAGACTGGTAGATCCAAAAAAATTTCTTACTTCTGAAATTTCTTTCTTGGCATTATTTTCTTGAATGACTTTTGTTATGTTTACAATGTCGTCCTGGGATTTATTTTTTTGATGATTTGAAGCATAGAAAGTGATGTAGGTGCTAGGATATTTAAAAGTCTTGTGCCATCTTGAAATGTTTCAGCTGAGACATTCCGGTTTTGGCCGAGACCTGAACGAAACATTGACCCTGAAAAATTGAATCTTTGGGCATGTTTAGAATGTGTCGAAATGTTTCGGTGAAAACAGTCTTGGTCTTTCTTCTGACCAAATCATCGCCTTGAAAGGAGATTTTAAAGCTTGGGTATTAATATATAATTCTTACCCTTCATATGGTGGTGATTTAGTCACAATTTATGTGCCAAACAGAGATTGTATCATGAATTTTTATTAGCCATGCAGTTCATGGCAATATACCACCATGTGGATGTGATTTTTCTTTTGCCTCTGTAGATTAAAGACTTTTGGAGAGAGGCACAAATCCTCTCAAAACTTCACCATCCAAATGTGGTAGCTTTTTACGGGGTGGTTCCAGATGGGACCGGGGGAACATTGGCGACTGTAGCTGAATTCATGGTGAATGGATCACTCAGACATGTCCTACTAAGGAAGGATAGGTACGGTTTTTTTTCCCCCGCCAAGCAATAAGTGAGTTTATCTCCATTTCTTTCCCTCTACTTATGTTCCCTCTAAGTTTTATTTAGGGAGTTTGGAATGTTTCTTGTAGGGCACTTGATCGTCGTAAAAGACTTATAATTGCAATGGATGCAGCTTTTGGCATGGAATACTTACATTCAAAAAATATTGTTCATTTTGATCTTAAATGTGACAATTTGCTTGTCAATATGAGGGATTCTCATCGGCCCATATGCAAAGTAAGCAGTAGCTGAGATAAGCTTTTATAGAACCAAGCATCTGCTTGGTCTATGAAGGAATCAAGATAAACATGTCGATCAATCAATGGGACAACTTGGACTTAATGTGTGACTTTAGCACTCTTGCCTCATAGTTGTGTGTCTTTGGATTACTTTCTGCAACACTCAATATCCATCTAAAGTGGCATGTTCGACGAGTAGTTAGATGTGTCTTGGAGATTGCTGATTGGAATTGTATCTTTCAATATATATGATATTAGTTGCTTGAAACCTTGTGTGCCTAATTATAGAAATTTTTACTACTTTTATTAATTTTCAATCTGGAAATTTCCTTCACATTTTTGCTTCAATGGTGTACTTTTTTTTAATTTTTTTTATCATTTTGTGGTTACTCGAAATTGGTCTTCTTCAGGTTGGAGATTTTGGATTGTCCAGAATTAAACGCAATACTCTGGTCTCAGGTGGTGTGCGAGGAACCCTTCCATGGATGGCACCAGAACTATTGAATGGTAGCAGCAGCCGGGTTTCTGAGAAGGTTAGGGGTGATTCAATCATTAAGGAAATTTTGGACATATGTCCCAAGTTACCTGGAGCCTTCAAATTTTATTGAAAACTCATAGAAGTATTATAAAGAGAGATAATATTGCAACACAACTTTTGCTAGTGCCATCCCAATCCATATGCAAATCATCAAAAAATTAGCACACATCTTGGGGTGACATCAGCAAAACTTGGTATGGCAGTAGAAGATCTCTTTATAAATTAATGACAGTTATAAAATTTTTATAACTGATGCCCTTAACATCATCCGTACCATACTGGGTAAAATAGGCAACATGGAAGAAGATTTAAACTTTGTATGTAATCAATGCAATTTGGGTTTTTACAGGTTGATGTTTTCTCATTTGGCATTGCAATGTGGGAGATACTGACGGGGGAAGAACCCTATGCCAATATGCATTGTGGTGCAATCATAGGTGAGTCATTGTCGTTGATCTAATGATTAGTGGTTAGTAATTTTGAATGGGGATTTTGATATACCTATATCGTACTTTTGGAACCATGGCATGTTCTATACTGGGTGACACATCAATCCCAAAGTACACTACAATTAAATGGACTCTGTGGGATTCATGTTTCATGTACATGTTTTTATTGAACATATGACACAAAAGAAAGTACAAACTCTATGTGCCCTTTCCCCCTTTTTTTTATGCACTCCCTTGCCTAGAATAACTTCACATTAAAATAAAAAAATTACTTATCAATCTTCTTTCTTGTCTTGCTGTAATTTGGCAATCAATATTTGTATCACTCAAGGGACCAAGGCAAATGGGTTCCTATTCTTCATTTTTTTTCCGGGTTCAGTTTCATCATTCCTTCGCATTTTTTGACTTAGTAAATGGATGGTTTTAGTTGGACAGGGGTAAGCAATATGTCCTACACTACCATACATGTGGCAATTTAGAGAGTTTCCTTGAACCATAGCTTTTCCTTTATCGTTGAAATTCTTTGAATATTGAGTCAGAGATGGAAAACTAGAAATGGATCCTGCTGCTCGGTCACTTCTCAAATCGCCCATCTTCAATGTAGTTTTCTGAAAGGCTGATCTTTTCAAAGCTTTTTCAATCTATAGGGCAATGTGAAAGGTGTTTAAAATATATAATTGGGTAGAATCCATGCCTGAATTTTAGGTTTTTTAGACATGACTTTGTACAACAAGTCATTATCCTTGTTTCCTTCGAATTTAGCATATGTTGATAATTCATAGAACTTATCGGTGTACTCTTCACAGAACCCGTGGCTTACTGTAATCTTCGAAACTGGATGTTGAGGCACTATTTGCAATCAAAACACTAAATTCTTGACTTTTAGCCATTCCGTCATTTCCCTCAAAATTATTGTTTCTTCATTCCCTAACCTTATTTCTTATTGATTTTGAAACCAGAATAAGGATTGACCCTTCATTTTACACAAGGCTTTGAAGTCCTTCAAACATGAAAGTAGCTTTTAAGTCCTTTAGTTGTCTGGAGGCACTATTTTGTAGAGGTTGTCTTGCCTAATCACATTTTAGAGAGCTTTGAGTTGTTCTCGATTCTCTTAAGTAACCTATCATACTATATGTATGTACTGCTAAGTGTTTCACACTTCAACTACACTAACAGTGATAATTCCTGTTGTGAACAATTCATGAAGGAGGGATTTTGAACAAAACGCTTCGGCCATCCATTCCAGAATGCTGTGATCCCGAGTGGAGAAAACTAATGGAACAGTGCTGGTCACCAGACCCCGTAGCCCGTCCATCTTTCACTGAGATAACAAACAGGCTGCGTGTTATGTCAATGGCACTCCAGACAAAGGGACATAATCAGGCAAACCGATGAAGCCCATCCATCATCTCCGTGCAAGTCAACATCATATACGAGCTCTCAATTCATTCTTTAAGATCCAAGATCAAGAACATGAATAAAATGTGTAATGTTTTTTCCCCCCACCTTTGTTAATAAATCTATTTGTTTATTTTTTTCAAAAGTACAAAAGTTTCAGATCGAAATGTATATTAAACAGAACATTTACATTTCTCTCATTAACTTGGAAATTCTTTTGATCAAAGAAAGACTTGTAATACATACAGTTCTCTTCTAAGAGTCTTGCACAAAGTCCTAGAATGCCTGTTCGAGTGTTAGGTTTGCATTGTTGGTCCTTAGCCAACAATGTGGGAGTAGGTCCAATAGGCAGTAATTAATAGAAAGTCGGCTGAGATAATTTGGGCATGCTCAATGAAGGTCAATTTCAGTCCCACTTGAAATTATTCTAGTTAAATATCTTAAAAGAGCAAGAGGAACCCTAGAGAACTTGGATTTAGAGAAAAGTGCCCACAAAAGTTGTTGCTTGAAGGCAATCATGATGTTTGTTTACCTTCTTCCTCCATCCAGGGATCCAAAGTGCCCACAAAAGTGTCTTTCTTCATGTTGTTAGCAGTTTGGAATAAACTTTCAACTGTCGACCTTCTCAAGTGTAAGGACCTTTCTTGGGTTTGGTTATTGTTGCATGTGCAAATTTAGTGGGGAGCCCGTGGATCATATTCTCATCCTTTGTGAGGTTGCTTTTAGTGTTTGATTTCATTTCTTATCATTGATTAAGGTTCTTTGGTGTTAACTGCGCTCGGTCTTTTCCCTTCTTTTATGTTGGAAGTCCCCACCCTTTTTTGATAGGTTGAAGATAATGTGGAAGTTAACTCCCTTTGCAATTTGTTAGGGCTTGTGGAAAAAGAGGAATATCGGCATGTTTAATGGGAAGGAAAGTAATTTGCAAGAGTTAATTTTTGACATTATTGGATTGTTATTTTATTGGTGTAAACAGTTTAAGGAGTTTAGGGGTTGTTTTTTATCGAAGATTTTCTATTTAGATGGAAAAATGTAATTCGGGAGTGATCCTTTGTCTTTGCTTTCTTTGAGGACTCCTTGTCCTATTATCAATAAAATTTACATTTAATATATATAAAAAGAAAAAAAAAATTCACTCAATATTTAAGACTTGGCTTTCCACAAAGTGGAATGGAGGTACATGAGTCATTTGATCTGGGTCCAAATCTTTGGGATAAGACTTCGTTGTTGTTTCTAAAGCTAGATAGAGGACATAAAATTTGTTAGACCCTTAACATGGATCAAAGCTCAAGACTCGCACAAACCCATAAGGTAGTACAATTAAATTGTATGGATATAATTAAGTATCAGAATCCCTTGACTTGTGAAGAATGACTCATAGAAAAAATACACGACCCTAATCATTTAAACACAAAAACGAATGATTGAGATTTATCCTCGGGATAAGTATCTTCAAGATGTGTGTTAGCAAGATACGTATATATCTCAACTGTTGGATATTGTATCTAAACGGTTGGGATCATGTGTTTTTCCATGAGTCAACGAATCCTAACCCTATAATTATCTTGGTTTGTCTAAGGTGGTGTTTGTTTATGCTATTTTTCAGCGTTTATTGCTGGAAAAAATTAAATTCAACACTTTTGTCAAAATAACACGTTTGTTTACTTTATATTTTCAGCTTATTGCTGAAAATAAGTGAAAAAAATTAAACAATATTTTGATGCTGAAAAAAAGTGTTGAAGCGGTAAGTACATCGCTTTTTTCAACACGGACAAGTATGCCCTTTTTTTTTTTGAGCATGAAAAAATATGCCCTTATTCTTAAAAGGATATTACCTCTTATATCCCATGGATAAGTATATAAACATCCCACAAATTAATAAACCCACACCATAGCTAAATTATTTTGTCTTATATGGGTTAAAAGTTTTGGAATGAGTTGATTTTTGGTGAGGATGATCTCTAAAATGAGGAGATCATCCTCACAAAAAATCAGCACATCTTGAAACTTCTAACCCTATCAAAACAAGTTCAAGAACCGTAAATTGTCCCTTTTTTTTTTTGAAAATTATTTTTGACGAGTTAGAAGTTTCATAATAGACTGATTTTTGGTGAGAATGATCTTTAGACCATATAGACCATCCTCACTAAAAATTTGCTCATTCCAAAAACTTTAACCCATATAAAACAAAATAAAAAATGACTATAGTGTGGGTTGCCCTTATTAATTTATAGGGTGCTTTTATAATTACACATCCTTCATTTCTATCGAAAATTATTCATCTAAAATTAAGTTCTTTTAAAGTTGATTTCAAATTTTGGTGACTTGTATGACATTATTATTTTTAATTTGAAATTTGTGGGCTTTTATAAATAGAAATTATTATTTATAAATTGAAGATTTGAGTATTATTTATTATTTAAAAATAAATTGTATTTTAATTTTATAAGAAATAATATATTTTATTGTGTTTGATAATAAATAAGCATCTGAAACATGCAAACAATATATAATATGATTGTAAGGGTAACAAAGACAATTACCAGTTTCAGCAATGTGTAACAAACATGATTCAACATCTAAACAAACAACTTTTTCAGCACTTAAATTCAGCACTTATAAGTTTCAGCACTTATTTTTTTCAGTTTAATAAACAACACCTAAGTTCTTTTAAATTAAGTTCATCTAAAATTAAGTTCTTTTGAAGTTGATTTCAAATTTTGGTGACTTGTATGACATTATTATTTTTAATTTAAAATTTGTGGGCTTTTATAAATAGAAATTATTATTTATAAATTGAAGATTTGAGTATTATTTATTATTTAAAAATAAATTGTATTTTAATTTTATAAGAAATAATATATTTTATTGTGTTTGATAATAAATAAGCATTTGAAACATGCAAACAATGTATAATATAATTGTAAGGGTGACAAAGATAATTACCAGTTTCAGCAATGCGTAATAAACATGATTCAACATCTAAACAAACAACTTTTTCAACACTTAAATTCAGCGCTTATAAGTTTCAACACTTATTTTTTTCAGTTTAATAAACAACACCTAAGTTATTATTAGTCTAGAATTTTTTTAAATATGATTAGTAGCCAACACTTAAAATCCAATCTCAAGCTCCTTTAAAAGCGTAAGAGAGAGAATGGAGATTTGTTTTTTTTTAGACTTTAGACTTGACTGAGTTAGAGAAGTGAGTTGAAAAACTTGAAAGAGGGAAAACAAAGTGAAAAAAATTAAAGGATTTCTTAATATCTTTTTGAAATTCCAACAGGGAGATTTATTAAGTTTTTTTTTTATTTAGTTTTGTTGAGTTTACATTAACACGCCAACTGTTACTTAAGACACACCAATTTATATTTAATAATTTTCAAAAGCCCTGGTGTGTTGAAAGTAAAGTAATCTTTTTTTCTTTCTTTCTTTTTTAGAACTTATAAGCATAGTCACAAAATTGTCAGATTTTTTTCAAAAATTCATAAAATTCTTCGAATAAGGAACTAACCGATTAAACCAGTGAATTTATGAATTAATCAATGATTTATCAACAAATCATAAAATATGACCACATTTTTACTCTTGACCCTCAAAACTTTATTTCCTTTAATATTCAAATTTCAAAAACAAGATAGGATTTTCGGGATGGATTTTAGTTAAAATCCCCGAAATATCATTTGTACAGTCCCCTAAATTTATCCGATTTTTTTTCTTCCAATTTTTCATGAAATTATCCAAAGTAAAGCTCGGATCTTTTGAATAATAATTGAATCCAAAATTTTTTACTATGCTTCTACATACTATCGTTGTGGGATCTCTCTCTATTTTTTTTTTTTTTTTTTCAAACTTCCAATTTCTAATGGGTCTTCTAAGAATTTTTTTGGGGGGAGAACTTCTAAAATGATCTGGGACATAAAGAGGGGTTTTTACTTGAAAACTTTAATAATTTTCCTTTTTTTTATTTTTAGAAAAATGTAATTCAGGAGTGATTTACTGGACATATTTGCTGTAATTTTTTTACAAAATCTCCCTTACTTTATACATTTATAATTCAAAAAATCCTTAACTTATGAGCCAGCCTAGCTTAAGTTAGTAAGATTTCTAATCTTACTAAGGGTTGTTGGATCACGTGGTTTATCACATTGGCAATCCAACACTACAGATTTTTAGATTCCATAAAAAAACTCATATTAAAAAAAGTAAATTATTTTTTAAGCTTGATCCAAGATGTTGAAAATGGCTGGATAATAAATTCTTAAATTTAAAATTAAAATTCAATTATGAAAATTAATATTTTTTTGTAGGGAAATTCTTAGAATGTTGTCTTATATAACCCCGTGGCATCAAATCATATTTTTGGATATCACAAAGTGATGCAGTCAGGAAACTTTCCTTACTAATTTGAAGGAAAGTGTTTTTCTTACTTATCAAATCTTGGAATGAGACCCACATCTTTAAAAATGATCAAATACATGTAATATTCTCAATTCTTTCAATTAAATATCTAATATATCCACTCCATGTGTTCGGAGTAGGGATGTCAATGGGTCAGTTTCGATTCGGTTCCTAAGCACTTAGAATCATAACCATTATATATATATATATTATATATATATATATATATATATATATATATATTTTTTTTTTTTTTTTTTCAATTTCGCCTCCTATTGGTTCTGGTTTAAAAATAAATAGAATTGGAACAACCAAAAAACACCGGTACCCATTAGTTCCGATTCTCAAGAATTGAATGAAATAAAATGCATTTCGAATCATTGTAGAACTTTAAAAAAAAAAAAATTAACATATTATCTATAAAATTATTAACCTAGTTAAAATTTGTTATAAAAAAAGATATAAGTTAATGATTTTTTCAAAAATAAAAATTTATCTTCTTTAAAAGTAATAAATTTTCAAAAGAGATACCTCTTTTTAAGCTCCAATCCATGGCTTATATATGAAAAATTGAAGACCTTTCATATAACATGCATTAATTTGGCAATAAAAGAATACCTTAAATTATCTATAATATAAAAAGAAATGATAAAATAAATCGGTTCCGGGTACCCATCGGATAGAGCCTAATAGTTCTAGTTCCTATCAGTTTGATTTCATTTTAGATCCAACTCTAATTGGTTCCAATAAAAAGGGAATCATAATTGGGATTTTTTTGTTTTGGTTCGAATTCAATTAAATGGGTATCAAATGACACTCCTAGTTGGGAGAGAATAGATAGAACTGAGGATATTACAAGTATTTAATCTTTTTAAAAAATGTAGGTCCTACACTAAAGTTTGTTGAGTAACAAATTTGATAAAGTAAGGGAGCTTTTTAAATAAAAATTTCTCCATACTAGTCCGATAAATCTCTCTTAAATAATCAAATTAAAGAGTAACAAGTCAATAAAGATAGAAGATCAACTCAAGAACAAATTTAATTAAGCGCTCCACATTAGAGTTTGGATCTCACCATTAATCAAGAAGTAATGGGAACAATTAATCTATGATATATGATATTGAAAATGAATAGTAATGATTAATTGGACGTGGAATCCCCAAGGGGTTCTTTATTTTATTTTCTTTTTTATTTTTAATAAAAAGAGTGATTTTATGCTCTCAGTACACACAGACTCTTTAGGACGTGCCACATCAAATTTGAAATAGTTTTGCAAGTAACAAGAGTAATTTTGTAGAAAATAATCTTGAGGTCATTCCAGCACGACTCTTTTGTAAATAAGGGATGCCATTCAAGCACGTGGGTTCATGTGATTGGTGGATCTCGATTTTTTGTGAGTAAAAAAAATTTCCCCATAATGGTTTGGATTAATTTTCGGTTATCATACAAGCCTAGTCAATGTGAAACCTTGAGCAAATATGTTTTTGATCAAAATTTATATACCCTATATATAAAAAGGAAACGAAAACAACAAATTTATATTTCTTCCTATCGATCTGCTTCCCATTTTTTATATTAATAGATGGTTAAGATACAGTGCAATCCTACGACTGAAAATGTTGCTAATATAATAAAGTTTATGTTTTTTATATATCATCGTTAGATTAATAGATCAAAAATTAGATCCAACATTGGTTTTTGTTTTGAAGTGGAGATGTATATGAGAGACAACTCATATGATCTTATGAGCATAACATGCCACATACCATGCAATCTTGCCACGCATCTCATTCCTTTCTTCTGCATAAAACATTTTGACTTGGAATGAGACAGACGAAACCGTGTCTTCGACTCTTCGTGCATTTGTCAAGTATAGTAATGAAGGTGATTTTCTTTCCCTTCTTCTTCATCTAAAGACTTTAATTCAAGATTTGAAATTAAAAAAAATTATGACTAAATATGTAGTTTGAATGAAGTTTAGGTCTTTTACTGGTTCAAATCAAGAGAGTGTTGTAGGCTTTGTTCAGGTAGAAGTTAATCCTAATTTTATTTTCATATTTTTTTAATTAGTATCTGTGGCAAGATCATCATCAAAGCCTGATCCCCAACATGAATTTCTGTACGGTAAAACCATCACGTCGTTTTTTGAAACCCGATTCATTCGCCTCTTAAAAAGCACACTGCTTTCTTTGGAAAGTATCCGTAAAATTGGATTTTGGATCTAATAAAGTGAT
Organism: Akebia trifoliata; assembly: GCF_017979445.1. Classification (NCBI taxonomy): domain Eukaryota; kingdom Viridiplantae; phylum Streptophyta; class Magnoliopsida; order Ranunculales; family Lardizabalaceae; genus Akebia; species Akebia trifoliata. The sequence continues at coordinate 3,012 of NW_028237066.1, read as the reverse complement.
CGTAAGAGATGGAGAAAGCCATTAACAGACAGAGATAAATCTGCTCTCTCTGTAAGTCTTTTTTGTTTTTTGATTTTTTGTTTAATGGTTCTTTAGATCTTTATTTTGATGTTTATTATTATATTCTTTTGGATGGAATTAGTCTTCCATGTTTTTTGATGTTTGGTATTAGATTTGGGGTTTATTGAATTAGGGTTGATTCGCTGCGAATTGATTTAAATTATTTTTACGGTTTTGTGAAATTTCGTCTCGATCTAGGGTTTCTAGTGTTTCGGAACCGTTTTGATGGGAATTTACTGCTTGTTGGGAATCTAGGGTTTATTATAGGTGTATGAGAATTTGATTTGGTGTTGTTTCTTATTGACATAATTTTATCTTAAACCTAGATGTGTAGGATTACTAGTCATAAACTTTACCAGCTTAAAAAGCTGCCACCTTTGTTCTCGAGCTAAAACATGTCCAATTCAGACGAGGAAGTTCATATTTTGAGTAGTTTAAAGAATCCTAAGATCTGGATTCTTTAAACTCTAAATTGAGAAAAACCGAGCATAGAGAAAAACATTAAGGGTTTTTGGCTAGAGTTTGAAGATGAGGCCATCCAATTCATCTTTTGTTAGTCTTCCAAATAAATTGAGGTTAAGAAGGCGCATCAATTTGAAAACACAAGGGATATTTCAAATGTTTGCCAAAATCGTGAGGGGTTTGTCAGATCTTGGGGACTCCTTTGCAATTTGATTGGTTTCGGTGATTTGTTAATAAGATTAAGAGCAACATGTATAATTAAAGTAGTTGTGATAATCTGACTCTCTTTTTCATAGAACCGTAGATCCTTTGCTTTGGGATATATAAAAAATCTTAAAAAATGACAGTCCAAGTCCGGCATTTTCGGTTAAAAGCGACGGATTTAATAGTCTCAAATTTCGGAGTCATTTTTCATAAATGACTGTCTTGAGCAGTAGTCAAAAATGACTGCTTTAATCTGTCACCAATAAAATACGGACTAAGACCTTTGTTTATTCTGTCGCAAATAACCTATGCCATAAATGACTGACTAAGTCTGTCGTTTTTTTGTTTTTCTAATTAAAAAATCTATTAGGCACACCAAAATTTATTAACAATACACCAATCCTTATGAAATTAAATCCACGAATCAGACCGCATTCTCATTTCTGTTTATTGAAATTTTTTGCATGAACCTATTTCCTCAAACTCTTTAGCTGCTTTGAATCCCTCTTCTTCCCAGATTCCAGTGACACCCAGATTGTAAACAGTCTTCTTCACATCCCCTGTTTCACCCTTTTCTCTCACCAGCCTTTCATTCCTTTTAGCCGAATATTCGTTGTAGAACTTACCCCTTTCAGACATATGAGTGTAATTAATACGGAAGGTATTGGCATTGCCAGCAGTACCCAGATCACGATTATTGAACACATTTTTCACCATATTCGCCAAAGCCTGTAACTCACTTGAAATCAATTGATATTTTGGTCGAGCTCTAGATCTTCGAGTCCCCTAAAGCAATTTGGAGGTTGGGTTTTTGTCAAAAAAGCTATTTTTTTCAAAAGAGGGGGAAAAATAAGGAGGGATTTATTTGAAATATTAGTTTTCTTTGAAACTTGGAAGTTTGAGACAAATATTTGTATAATCTGGGTTCTTCTTATTTGATCACCTGGTTGAGAGTCGATTGAGTTAGCATTGGAACGTAAGACCTGGCGAGGATGGAATCGACTCAGTTTAGAAAGTGAGGGCTTTCTTGAAGGAGAATTCAACTTCGACATTGATATGAGTGAAGAAAATGCTGCAATAGAATTATACAGAAGGATTGGGAAGATTTCTTGACGATATATGAGAGGAAATTGAATAAGGAAATGAGAAACGCAACATCGAACTGTGCGATAGCCCCTTTGTGGGATGAGATTTATGTCCAAAAGCCATGCCATGACGGAATTTTCCAAATCCGTAGGGGCTTAGATGACAATGTTAGGGTCAAGCTGTTTAGTTTCTGTTAAAAACAAAGAACCCATCCGTTTTAAAGAAAAGAATGACAATATAAGCAAACAAAGTGTAAAAGCCAAACACTAAGTTGGTCAAATTCAACTACTTGTCAAGAACTTGAGAAAGATAATCTCATAATCATAAGGAATAATCACTAAAACCAACCTTGTCCTGCAAGGATGACAGAGTGGATGAGTACTCCCGTGGAACCTGCCGCAAAGCTGCAACAAATTGACCAGCTTTATCACAATTTCAGAATCCTCTTTGCTCCGCTTACATGAACCTAAATTCCAGCAAAAATAAAAAATTTTAATATAAAACGAAAGTTATTGGAGTCATTCTCTAACCAAAAAAATAAAACATAACAACTCTAAGGCCTAAGCTATTTTTGATGGTCTGGCGTTGGTTTTTCTTCCAGACTTCAGTACTTGAAAAATAACATCCATTAATGTGTTTAAGTTTTAAGGAACATAAGTTCAACTATGGTTATATTGTATAGGAAGTGAGATATAATAAATCATTAATCATACCCAAACATGAAGAATCTACGGCTCAAACAAAGATTTGCTATTGGAATCCCTCAGTGCGTTGCATTTGAAACACTCCATCCTACTAGCAAAATTGTGCTCATTGCACCCAGACCTGTACAAGCCCAAAAAGAATACACAAAAGGTTATCAACTTATAATCTTACCCACAAAAAATATGTACACACACCCCACCCCTTATATATATGTCTGCATGAATCCATATAACACTCTCTCTCCTTCCTGTTTCTGTTATTTTTTCCCTTTCCAAAGAAAAACAGGACAAAACAGTGGAGAATGGTGGTTCCACAAAATCTACCTTGAAGTGTTGATACATTAATCAACCTACTAAATTTGTTAGGCACAAAAATACTAAAAATTTACATCCCTGGTTTGGTGTCTTATTCATTAGCCAATTTGGTTTGGTAAAAATGTACACCCCTATCTAAAACAGCTCAATCTTAATTAATCAGTCTCCTAAGATTGAATCA
>NW_028237065.1:0-44502 GCF_017979445.1 Akebia trifoliata | reverse complement strand
CTTAAACCAATCCAAGCGAGTCAATTCATAAACGCAAGTGAGTTGATTAAATTTTTTTGTTTACTTTTTATAAAAATTGGCATATAGCCCTTTTTGTAAACAACTCTTTATGAGTACAATAAAAATTGAAATTATTAACCAATGAATGTTGGACACAGTGGCCAAGGCAACCCTCCAAAAAGGGAAAGGTCTTCAGTTCAAGTCCCCTTGTTGGTCACCCACAAAAATGTATCCCTATTTACCTAGTATGTGTGGTTTGTGGGGTATTGCATATACCTGGGGGATTTGGGCAAGATATAGTACTTTAAGAGGCCAATTGCCTCATAAAATTTTAACAAAATATTGATGAATAAAAATCCCAAAAGATAGTGATTAAAATAGTAAGAGCAGATGATGAAAATCATGGTCTTGTCCAAAGACTAGTCCTGGGGCACGTGCAACGCCCGCACATCACACGCACCAGGTAAGTGAGGGTGCGCCCTTACGGATGGCACCTGAGGAATTAATGCCCATACTGGGTATCGAACTCACATCCTACAGGCATTAACCTCTTATTGGTCCGGTACATCATTCATTTTAATTCCCAAACATGTTTTCCAACAAGTTAGCACCAAGACATATGTATGCCCTATGAATCATTTGTGCTTGCAAAATATAGTCTAAAGGACATTGATGCTAAAAAGGAGGTTTATCTAAATTGTAAAAAATGTGGAAAGGGACATAAAGAAATAAGATTTTCACGTTCTTGAGAAAAAAAATTGATTTAGCACTTTAAAAAAGAGAGCTTCTTTGCCACACCAACTTTTGCTAACGCCACTCCATGATGTGTGTTAATTCTTTGGTAATTTACATACGAATTAGGGTGGCATTAGCAAAAGTTGTTGTAGCATAAGAATCTCTCTTAATATTGTGTACCAAGCATGATCATAAATTCGTATCTTTCATTCATAAAATGTTGAAATAATAGATTATTCTCAGAGTTGCCCCATAGTTTTTCCCTTTTTTATTGGTAGTGTTTTTCACGTATATCTTGATATCTTGGTTGACCAACTATGTGTGATAAATTGCTACATATATTTGCTTTGATTGTTTATATTGGCTTGGTAATTTTATCTTAGCTTCACACATAATTGGGAAGGTTCTCATAAGTCTTCATCCCGACCTTGGTTCAAGTTTGTGCACGATTAGCTAAGGTTTAGGCTCAGGTTTGGGAACATTTTGGCAAAACAAATTCGAGGTGGATTCGGGCATAGACATCAGGCTACTTGATTTACCTGAACTTAATATGGTTATAATTTATAATATTTTTAGATATCTTTGTTTCTTTCTCATTCACAATTCACTTTTTATTTTATATTTACTTTTAATTTCATATATGTGAACTTGTAAATACATTTTAAGGACAAATATTTGTAAATTACATTTTTTTTTAAATGCCACTTATCATTATATAAGACATTTTATTTAGAGTGAGCCAATCATCCCGACCAATCCGTTGGGTTGAGCATTTCATGCTTGAGGTCAGGTTAGGCGTGGGCACAAGTTGAGCCCCCATCCCCCCCCCCCCCCCCCAAAAAAAAATGTTATATTTACTTTTAATTTCATATATGTGAATTTTTAAATATATTTTAGGAGAAATAATTGTAAATTATAATTTTATATATATAAATGCCAGTTGTCACCATATAAGACATTTTATTTAGTATTAATGAGGAGTGAGCCAACTTTATCAACCCGACCGATCTGTTGGGTTGAGCATCTCATGCCTTAGATGAGATTTAGAGAGGAAAAAAAACCACTTCTAGGCTAGACGACGGTATTAAAAGTCAACAGCCACAGAACTTTCAAATTTAAACGATTAGATTTAGTTTGTCTGTTTGTCGATGTGGTACTCTCTCAACCAATAAAACTGCCACAGGAGCTATAGGAAAAAAAAAAACTAGAGCGCATCCTTACCCATCTATCTAATTGTTGAAAATGCTGTAATATATGTCAAGAATGTCAACTTATTAAAATCCCCCATCACTACCACATAAGGCATTTGACATCAGTTATTAACCAAGGTTAAAGACATATAACATCAGTTACCAAACCGACGTCCATACAGGCAACATTGATAGCCTAAAGAAATTATATTGGTTTCAAATATGTTGATCATACAATGATGGTTGTTATCATCATGATAAACAGACAATGATTCTAATAATGATTATCATCATCATCATGATAAACAACCTCATCAAGGGTATATTATCATGAACATGGTCATCATAACATCATTATCATGCTCATTATGGTAATCATCATCAAGGCTTGAACCCATGTCGTCATATCATGATGAACATAAAATGATCTGATGATGATGGTGGTGGTCATCAGGTGATAAGGATGAGCACCCAATATACTACTGATTAAGGAACCGAAGTGAAATTCACAGGAAAAAAAACAAAATCCTATAGATAACTTACGTTTATATTGCTTAAGATAGATTAAAATGGAAGAACAATACTCACATTGTAGATCCCAAAGTAGTCGGACAGGGTTCAAGCCTTCCCCATAGAAAGATACATTCTTTGATCTTGTTGGAATATTCGATTCTAAAACCTTTATGATACTGATCAAAAGAAAAGGAAATACTTATTAGAAGGTTGAAAGAAAGTTTAATTAATTGTGATACACTAAGTGTCAACCAAAACAAGAAATGCATCTATTTAATAATCTCTTGGACTCATGATGCAAAGGCCTTCCTAAAGACTTCAACATCTCGCAAGCATTGAGAACTCTAGGCCTTCTACTTAGATTTTTTTTTATAAATATGATGCTGATTTTAAACTTGAGAAGATTAAAAAGAAAATTAAACTAGGAAGACAAGGTAATCCCTAAAATAGATAAGATGAAAAAAAAAATGAGAACACACAAATTTCCGATTCTCACTTACAAATTTTGATCGTTACTTTGCTAAAACAAAGTTCTTGAAAAAAAAAAGTACTCTGTTGACTATGGAGGTGTAAGGTCGAAGGATGGAGGCCATGACATAGTTGTTGCTCGTTCGGGTAGATACACGAGAAAGAAAGAGAGAGAGAGGGACTTTGAAATGGAGAGAAGTTTGGGTGGTTTCAAGCAGTTGAGGTATCTTATTTTAATAAAGAATTTCTTGAATCATGAATAGGCAACTTACAAAAATTATCGTGATGAAGTTTCTAGTGTTCTGACCATCTGTCCTATAGTAGTCATTTGCTTAGTTCCGTTCGATGCCTGCATGAATCTACTGATTATTATCCACTGGTGGCAAAGCAGTGGCCTTCTTGGAAGTTGTATTATCTGAGGACTTTGGAACCTCACCATTTTCAAAACAGATAGCCCAGTGAACTCTGTCCTCCTCCACTGCTAACTCCACAACCCATTCTCTCTAAGCTTTATTTTTTAGACAGGAAAACCCAAACTCTGCACGCAATTCCAAAGATGATGTAAGAACAATATTCTATATCACCATCAAATCTATGATGAGCAATCCAATAAAAATCAAATTTATGGATAAACTATTATCATCAAATGATTTGGTGAGCAACAAGAATTTTGACTATTATAAGTAAGAGTCTGTCACGTAGAACACCAAAATCTTTTTCAGCATGTCTACTAAGACATAAAATACATTATCCAATCACATATAGACTATCATATACTCTGACTTTGTTGTCATTCGATACACCTAAATTGTTCAAATTGCCAAAGATTTGACTTCTGAGACTGCAACTTATGGTTCAACAGATTTCCGACTTTGTTGCCATTCAATCCAACTTTTGTTCTATTTGAATGATTGCGTACAAGAGATGATGAAAGGGATAGTAGCAAAGAGATGAAAATGAAATATGTAAATAACGAAAAGACCAAATAAAGTTAGTGACAGGCTCCAAGAAATTTAAGAAATAGGAGTTGCTTTATGAAATTTGCTTAATGAATATAATTTAAAGAGATTTTAGGAGAATACCTAACCCCAAACTCAGATCTCGATGAAGCCAAATATAAAAACCACATAGAGGCAAATATAAAAAAGCTCAAGGCATAAAACACCGTAAAGGAAAAACACGTTCATGACAAATATACATGATCATTCATTCGTCACATTTGCTGCTAAGATCGGACATAAGAAATAAACTGGTTTGTATCCTCCAAGAACTTCACCCATAAGCTAAATTAAATAGACTACACATGTTATAAAAAAAAAGTCACTGAGTTCACCTTTTCCACTAGGGTTGATATGATCCCAAACCTTTTCCGAGGGCTGATATATTGTGAGTTGATGTGAATGAGATATGGCCTGCTAAAGGGGATAAACACTAATTGATCAATCACTTGTGTATGATGGGATATACTTATAAATGGGAAAATTAGCAGTCTCATCCATTTTTACATATAGAAATAAATCCAAACAATATTCATTTTCCTGAAATATTTATACCTGAAAATAGATTCTGTTATTGCAGGAAAAGGGAAGCACTCAAAAGTGTTACTAAAGATCTTCACCCTATTGTACGCTCTTGTCACTGGAAAGAAACAAATTGATACAAGTCAATTCACAAAGTTAAGTAAATAAAAAGAGGAGAGAGAAAGTATTTTTACAATTCAAGTATACACTGCCATGATTTACAGATTCCCAACTAGATGGCTTAGAAGATTCTGGATGTCACAATGAATGATTTAGCCCATACACTGACTAAAGCAGGCCATCTTTTTAAGTAAAGAATCTTTCCAGATGAAAATTGTTTTTCTTGTCTCTCTACATAATTTAATTTCTCAAACAAATGCAATCAAACCAAACACACGGAGGTCTGTGAATAAATTTGTTAGTATTGTTAGAGATTCAAACTGACAAGTATTGTTGTGTGTTGGCAAACAAATCAAACTAAACATAATTCTGTTTAGTAACGAAAAAACAATTCAACTGTAATTACACTTCCCACCCGTTAAAGAAACGAAAAGAAAAAAACGGCAATACAAGTCTCTGAAACAGTATGAACAAAGGTGGTAGCTATGAAAAACTTTCGATGTTAGATCCTATTTAAAGTTCATTTGAGTCTGAATTCATCTTGGATTACTACAATGGAAGGATTCATGGGCATTTAATCCTTGCCAATCCATTACTCATCTCAGTTAATATATTTTTAAAATAATATAAAATCTACAAAGAGAAAATTACCACCTAAAGGAATGCAAAATACCTACAAAATAAAGAAGAAAAATACGAAAAAACTTTTTAGCTGAATATAAGATATAACATTGCAAGATAAACTTTTCTACCTTAATAAGAGAGCAACCTGACTAATCATGAGGTTTGTTGCAGCAACGAACCAGCATTTGTTGTTAAACATAGTTATGAGATCAAACTTTTTATACACTATATATATGCTTTAATGTGGAATCACTCATTGAAGTAGTGGAAGTAGCAATAGAATCCAGTGCTCCCAAAGTTTCCTTTCCTAATATGGAAAAAATTATTTAAAAAAAAATTCATCTCCACAGTCAACTACTATTTCAAAACAACCCAGAATGATATTAACAAACTAGTTCAAGTCTACATAATATAGATCCTACTACGAAACAACCAATGAAAATACAAAAAAAAAAAAAAAACCAAAGAAAATTGGGTCAAAGTAGTCACCTAATATACTACTGATTAAGGAACCAAAGTGAAATTCACAAAAAAAAAAAAAATCCAATAGATAACTTACATTTATATTGCTCAAGATGGATTTAAATGGAAAGGCCTTCTTATGACTTCAACTTTCTTTATGAATGGCCTAGATGGATGAATTTGCGGTCCACGTATATGCAACATGCTTTTTCTATCTTGCAAGCATTGAGAACTCTAGGCCTTCTACTTGGATTTTTTATTTAAACATGATGCTGATTTTAAACTTGAAAAGATTAAAATAAAAAAAGAAGCCAAGGTAATCCTTAAAATAGATAAGATGAAAAAATATTGCCCCTTTTTAATGGGATTTTCACCAATCCTTCTCGGGAGAACACTTAGATTTCTGATTCTCACTTGCAGCAATTGATCGATGCATTGCTGAAGCAGAGTTCTTGAAAAAAAAAATGAGTGATCCTTTGTTGGCTATGGAGATATAAGGACGAAGGGCACGGGCTATGACAGAGTTGTTGCTCGTTCGGGTAGATACACCAGAGAAAGAGAGGGAGGGAGAGACTTTGAAATTGAGAGGAATGGTTTTAAGTAGTTTGGGTGATTTCAAGCAGTGTATCTTTTTTCAATAAAGAATTTTTTGAATCATGAATAGGCAACTGATACAAAAATTACTGAAGTAGTTGTACAAAAATTACTGAAGTAGATGACATGCTAACAATCTCAATCATCTTCTCCTAAATCGACTTGAAAAGTGGCTACCATCATATACGAATTGGACACGAAGATAAATAGAAAACAACATTCAAGACCAAGGATGGCTTGTGCGAATGGTTAGTTATGTTGTTTGGTTTATCAAACACCCCTAACCCTTTTATGTGCCTCATAAACTAAGTGCTACAACCTTTCATTGGTAAGTTGGATGTGGTCTATTTTGATGAAATCTTAATCTACTCCAAATCTGATTTAGGGCACCATATGCCTCTATGGACTATTTTTTAAACTCTCAAAGCCAATTCTCTTTTCATCAACTTGAAGAAGAGGCACTTCATACTTTTCGGTACTTTTTTGAGTCATATAGTCTCCAAAGAGGATATACAAGTGGATGAAACTAAAATTGGAGTCACAACTAATTGATCTACAAAAAAATCAGCCTCCAAAGCTTGAAGTTTTCATTGGTTAGAATCCTTCTATAGGCATTTCATCAAGGACTCTAGTTCCATCGCAGCCCATTTAAACAAGACATGGAAGGACATGAATAACATTTTATATATCGAAGTGAAGAATATGGAAATAAAATTAACTGAGTAAGCAATTGAAGTCCATTAGTTGGAGATTTCCGGTTAGATAGAAAATACTGATGGAGAACATCTCGTAATAATTCAACAATAGTAGTAGCCAAGTCAGCCCAGATTCAAAATTGACACCTTTCAGTAATTTAGAAAATAAGGTTCCAGATGCACTCATGGATTCATGCCCATTTCTATATTCAATCAGAATGATGTGAAGTTCTTATCTCTCAAATGGTGAACTGACAAGGAACATCTCATAACAGTTCAGCAGTAGTAGTAATAGCCAAGTCAGCTTCACCAGTATAATAAGCTAAAACAATTTCAGCAAAACATATGGGTTCCACAATGATCTCTTAACAAGTCAATAGAATCAAATTCGACCAACCTCAACAACTAAGGACAGCAACAGCTGGAGCGATTACCGATATAAAAAAACAGCAAGAGCCATTGAGTGTAGACACCATGCGATTCAATCCTTGTTCGAGCTTAACATTCTAAGAATGTACCTCTTAGGAAAGTGTGTGTTGGGTGTTCTCTTGTGTGTTTCTATACACGTAAATTAAGATAACTTTGGGTTACATTAAGGGAATTTAAGCTAGATATGAGACATTATGTTGAGACAAATTTAATCACCTGAATTAGTAGTTCATTATTACCACAATTTAACAGCCCAAGATTATATTTATAAAAAAAAACTACTGGTGACTCGCATAAACTGCAACATTACCTTTGATAATATGAAAGAATGAATGTTACTCCATATGCATGCTGCCCAATGGCGGATATATTATTATAAATATAAAAAGAAAAACGAACTATCATAGAAGGATCTTCGGTGCTCTATCAACAGCACCTTTGAACTGGACTTAAAGCTTCAATTGAAAAAACAATACTACCCCGCAGCACCATGTTGAATATTGGCAAACTTCCATGGGGCTTGACACATCCTTTTCACAGAGATGAATGAACAAACCGAGTAAATAATAACTACATATAACTATTAATATACTTTGTCTACACCAAACTATAAAGGAAAAAACCTTCAATAAAGCCACACAATCCACATAGGCACACCATGACATCAGGATCCCTCATAGAGGCAAATATCAAATGATGCAAAATAAAATAACCCAGTTTAAATAAACAAACCCAATACCGCATTCCCTCGAGAGTCCAATCTAGCAAAGAAGCCTAGCTGACAATGCCTAGCAGAAAACCTATACAAGGTTTAAAAAAAGTGTCAATTTGGTTGTTTCTGCAAGTGTATACCCTTCAGCCTCTTATTAAGTTAGTTAATAGAGATAATAGTAGAAGGGATTATACATATGCTGAGGATACATAGAATATCTCAACCAAATGATAGAAAACATGTACATGTGACGAGTGTGCTGAAAAGCATAAATTCTATGGTCGATATGTAGGATTAACCAAGTACTTCAAGGTTGAGGTAGTAACCATGAATATCATGGTCTACTATACGTATATATATATATATATATATATAGAAAATGTATAATTAAATGAATCTAAACCAGTTTTATATGTACGTTCCTAGCCGAGGCTTTAATTTTTTTATTGTTTTTCCTTTTTATGAAACAAATAGTGTTTATCCTGCTTCGCCAATTCTTCAAAGAGCAGCAGTGTCACAAACAACCTATTACTTGTTGATGCACAATTCATAAAGATCATAGAAGTAAAGTAGAAGCAAAACACACAACAAAGGAAAGGAGAACCCAAGTAAAAGCCATGTGCAATCTCCCCTCCAAAACAAAACAAAAAATAATAATAATATATATATATATATGAGGGATTTTTTGACCTGCCATGGAAAACATATATATATATATATATATAATATATATATATATATAATATATATATATATATATATCTATTATAAGGGATTTTTTGACCTACCATGCAAAACACACCCGAGACAAGGCAAAAGGTCGGATTTTTACAAGGGATTTGTTTAGTTCTTATTGTTAAATGACAGCATCTATGATATCTGGCTATTTAACTACCTCTATGAATGGCAAAGTATTTTATGGGGAGAGGAAATGTGTGCTCAAATTTCTTAGGAACAGATAAGTGCATCAATGTAATAATAACATAGGTACCTCAGAAGTGGCCACCATAGAGCAACTCTGAGAGCTTTATAGTGTCTGCGCCATCTCCTCTATCTGACTTTAGGAGTTCTGCAATTGCAGATTTGACACGGGATCCTCCGACCAAGAGCAAGAACTGCAGCTGAGATGACAGGCACCCAAAAACACACCTGCTACCTATGCAATTGGAATTAGGAAAGAATATTGGAATTACTACAATTAACAGTTCACTCCGAAGCTTCACTTAAACTGACAACAATCAAGTACATAATAATCATTGAATTCAAGGTCATTGAATCTTAGTACATGTTTCTTACCAACCCTCAATTTCCTTGACAGGGATTCCAATAAACAGAGCCCCCATTAGTCCCAGACATCTTGCAATCTGACGGAAGCTTCCATAAGTACCCCTCACAAAAGAAGGTGAAACCTGTTTATGTAGAGAAGGAAAGAATGCATAATAACATTAAGGACCAACAATAGTCATATAGCAATAGTAGAACCATCTTCCCTACCTCAATCACATAGAGAGATGCAATAGATGGACCAAGACCCATCCCAATTCCAACTAATGATCTCCCAAGAACCATACCCCCAAGAATTTTTGTTGTTGCACTGCAAATGCATGTTGAAGGAGATCCTTCTATGATAAGCTTCATGTAAACTCAATAGCAGCGAAAAAAATGTTATAAAGTACGAAGTTTATCATGTAGTAGTAATACATATAAAAGATGCGAAATACAAAGAGATTATCTAAGGATAGTGAGTAGTTGTAACATTTCGGATTTATCAAGCTAAAGATAGAAAAGTAACCATCCACCATTTTGAAAGGATGGGAATGGTATGTAGTTCCGGAACACCCTTCTTGCTTAAAAATGGATCGCTCTACAACCAAAAAAATTCAGTTCTAGCATCTCAGGGAAACCAGTGAACCTTTAACACAAAAAAATGACTAACCCCCTTGAACCCAATTACATTTGCTAACACTAATCCATATTCCTATAAAAAAAAAATATCTCTATCTATCTATCTATCTATATATATATATATTCGGTGGCCCTAATCCTGAAGACAGCCAAACATTTTTGAAAATAGGGGTTCGTTCAGAAATCTGACGCTGATAGTCACGTATAGGATTGGCAGTATCTACTACAAGTTTCACTGAGAAAATCCAGCCTGGGAATTTTGGTTTAAAAAGCTTCTTGGGAATTTTCGGTACAAGGCTTTGATGATGATGATTAGCATTGTGTTGAATGCCTTCAAGCAAAATTTCAGCAACTTCTCATTGGATACATACAGGGACCATTAACAAACAGCTATCCTGATATGCATCGATTGTTTATCTCTTCACTACTCAAGCTGAGAAAACATACTGAATTATACATAATTATGTACCTGAGACATGCCTCCAATAGAGAACATACATAAGAGAACATATAAACACATAAACTTGTGAAGAACGACTCGAAAGAAAACAAATGATCCCAACCATGTATAAACACAAAATCCAAAGGTAGGGATCTAAACATATCTTGATAACACATCTCGAATATACTAATCCCGAGGATGAGTTCCTTCCACCACAAACAGATCATGTGTTTTTTTCATAAGTCACTGAAACCTGAACCTATATGTTTATATGTACCATATATACACACCATGATGGCATGCTTCCCAGAAAAATGTCAAATAAGTTTAACACAAGAAAGACATTCAAACAATTGAACCCATAGCATGATCAAACAACGTTCTATGGAGCAAAGTATTAGTTCCAAGTTCAGAACCACCTCATATTTGTAAGACAAGAAAATGGACATTATAAACAATAAACTAAAGTGGATTAGAAGATGCTTTCACCAGATTATATATTTAAATAGTTAAAAACATATAAGGAAAAAAAAAACAATTGACAAGATCCACAGATGGTTTCACAAGAGTACAATTCTGATTTTCTAAGCAGTCCATCTTCCATTAGTCTTGCAAGGAAGCCCGAAGTGAAGGGGATTATAGCATCAGTTTGTATTTCTAATTTTTACCAAAAAATCAAGTTATTTCAATGGAGTTCTTAATATTAGTGATGAAGAACTTCAGTGGAAAAAATACCTGACGCACAAGAAGTACTGTGGGAATAACAAATGTCAAAATTGTTGCTTCCAACTTTCCATAGCAAAGCCCTACACAGCATCACAAAAAAGGCCGGCAACACCTCCTAAACACAAGCAAAGAAGAATGAAGTTACAAACACAGGCAAAACTACAAAACAAAATGCCATATACGATGAAAGGAACCAAAATCCGAACCACAAACACAATCCCTTTTGTTAAAATAAACAAATCCAATGGTCAAGATAAAACATGTATTGTAAGGATAAAACACACCCGATTGTTGGATTTTGCGTTTTAACTATTGGGATTGTGTATTTGTTTATGACGAAAATCATGGTGATATATATATAAGGTCAGGTTCGGGAGCCAAACAGAGTTACCTCATAATAATACGCTCCCATCAATAATGTATCTTCTATGATTTCACCATCTAAAATGCAAGTTTGGAGATCCATCCTACATATTGAATATCAAGTGATCTGGGAAACAAATTAGCAAAAAAAATGTGATCCAAAAATGTCTAGAATGGGACACACAATAGTTACAAATTAATAGAAAAAACATAATAACGAGGATCCACACCTTTTGTTGGTGAGCACACAGAACATAACAACGTTGAGCAACAAGAAAATAGAGAAATCAAGGGAAAGTTGAGCAACAAGCAAGCACTCAAGCCAATCAAAAGAAGATTAGAAAAAATCAAAGAAACTTTGTTAGATCCTTGTTGTAAGCACAGTCCAAGCAAAATTTTACTTGGTTCTTGTTGTAAGCATGGCCTAGGAAAAGTTTGCTTGGTCCTTGTTATAAGCATGGCCCAATGAAAAACTCCTAAGGTCCTTTGTGTAGGTATCAACCTAAAATGTCATTAGAAAAAACAAGGAGAGAAAGATCTGGCATGGGGGCAATGCCAAATCCAAAAATGCGAGAGAAAAATAGACATTAGCCAAAGGTGCGGTGGAAGTAGAGTATTTAAGCAAAGGAGCTCCTCTCCGGTGGCAAATCATATTTAATTGCGCATAACTTTGATAACTGCCAGACGAAACACCATTTGTATGTTGGCTTGTGATTTGTAGAATGACATTATTGATCATTTTATCTGTGATTCTTTTGGGTAGTTCAAATGGAACTGGATGTCTAGACAAGATGAAGGCAGGCCCGAATTCATATGGATTATTTATTTTTTCAAATTCAGATGTGGCCCAAATAATTTTGTTGCTAACCATGACTGTAAGTCATGATAGCCAATCATCATTAAACATCCAAGCTAGTATATTGCAAACATGGAGGAGGCCTGAATCTTGTCCATCTATTTGAGATCTGTATTGCGAGTACTTTTTTTCCTGTCAAAACCATCTTGAACAATATACAACGCAAGTTATCTAAACTATTCATGATCATCATCATCATCATCATCATGATCACTTGATGTTATTCATAAACATCATCATGGGCATTATCTGTCATTATCGTCATGATTGAAATTGCAAGCTTTGTACCGTGTCTAGTCCTATAGGAGGGTGAATAGGACAAATTAAAATTTTCTTTTAAAACGCCTAAATTCTCTAGGTAGGTCAAATGACAAATTCAAGTCACCTAGAGCTACTTACCGAAACACCAAGGCAACCAGGGTCTAAAGATCAAGCTAAGTGATAGGCAACCCACAAAAGATGAAACTTAAAGCATGACGAACATGGAATGGAATTCAAGATATGGCATACATGGAATGAGACACTTGATTTATAGTGGTTTGGCAAATTGCCTACATCCACTTTACTCTAGGTTATTGGTGTTCACTATCTAAAAGAGGTTTTAGGTTCACTTCAAACATCACACGAAATTTTTCCCTAAGCTAAACTCCAAAACCTTCTTGACTCTTGAGAGAGGTAACACCTCACTCAACAAGTTGAGATTTGTACTTAGGAAACTTAGAAGCTTGACACTTGACAAGAGTCCTAGATTCAAACAAGTGCTTGGTTTTTGACAGGCCCAAACCAAGAAAGTGTTCTCCCTCTCTTTGGGGTATTCCTTCTCCAACCAAAGCAACCAAAACAACAAGAGAATCAAGGAAAGCAAAGAGAAAGAGGTGATTGTGATCCCATCTTATGAAGCATGAACGAAGAAAAAGTGGAAAGAAGGTTTGAATCCATTAATTTAAAGAAGAAATAAGTTATAAAATAGGAAATGAAAGTAAATTACTCACCAAAATATATCTTAGGCTATCTATAAAAAAAATATATAGTTAAGGCCCAAGTAAAATCCAATAAGAGAAGCTCAAACTACACTTTGACATAATTTTCACTTTGTTTTTCTTCCAAAAAAGTTCTCTCTGAATATCTACAAAACTCCCCTATTTATAGACTAATAGGGGAGTTTCTTACAAAAAGAAAAATGAAGTTACAAAAATACCCCAATAAAACATAGAAAAATTCTCTACCATTCGCTGTTTAAGCAAATGGTTGCTTTAAAAGCCGTTTTTTGTCCTATTTCTTCTAAATTCCTTCCATTGTGTGTTTTCTTCTTCAATTCTCTTGTTTGTACTACTCTTTTTGACCAAATTTTGTCTATTTTAGACACCAAATGATGTGAGTCCATGGTACCATACAACTTTTACAAAGTTGGTTCCCACTTCCACTTGGCACAATTACTTCAAAATCTTGGTCAATAAATCAAACTCCTAACAAAATCTTGTTTGTCAAGAAACTTGAGATGGTAAATCTCCACTAAAACGTATGGCATAAAATGGGTATGACATGACCTAAAATCTAAGTGATCCGAAATCCCAATTTAGCGGGGTTTGGAACCTTCGAGTAGATCCAAACGTTAAAAAATGGCTCGAATTTGGTTTGATGTGCCTTGATCCGAGTTGAATGTGTAGAGTACATAACAAGTACATAATACCACAAATCACGAGTAACTTAACTAAAATAGGCTAGTTTTTTAAAAATTTGAGTTTAATAGTGCATAGCTCTGTTTTGTTTGCAACGTTTGTGAATTATTTTAGAAAAGTGTGAAATACGAAAATAATTTTGTTTACCTACAAAAAAACACTTTCCATTAAAGATAGTTGTTGCAAACCAAACAAAGCCTCTTTCAATCACTCATTCTCACATAACAACTCTCTCATAAAAGACAACCCACACAAATGATATGCAACATTTAAATACCCTTAATGAATATAGATCACTCAATCACCATAATAAATAGTAGACAAAGGCAAAAGAGACAGTTAAGCAAACAGTGAATGTTTTAGAGTCAATGAATAATTGAGACAGTCATTTTTACTAGTCATCCGTTAAAACAATATTCAGCGTAGGTTATCATTGGGTGAAATGGTGAACTGAACTATCCTAGAGTAGGTTTAGATTTTAGGCCAATATGCAGGTTAGATCACTATGGAAACTAAATGCAATCCAATGAACGATCAATCCTAGCTAGTGTCTAGGGTAGATGCACTTTTTTTTCTTTTTTTGAGTAAAATAACAGGTGGGGAGACTCAATCTCACGACTCTAGGGAGCAAACCTAAGTCGCTCAACCACTGCTCCACCACTCGGGTGGTTCCTTTTTATTTTATAGAGTAAAACCACAAGTAGGGAGACTCGATCTAACGACTCTAGGGAGCAAACCTAGGTCGCTCAACCACTGCTCCACCACTCGGGTGGTTACTCTTTATTTTATAGAGTACAACCGCAAGTAGGGAGACTCAATCTCACGACTCTGGGGAGCAAACCCAGGTCGCTTAACCACTGCTCCATTACTAGGGTGATTATTTTTTATTTTATCGAGTTAAATCACGGTGGGGAAACTCAATCTCACAACTCTAGGGAGCAAACCTAGGTCGCTCAACCACTGCTCCACCATTCAGGTGGTTACTTTTTATTTTATCACGTGAAATCGTGAAGGGAGGGGGGGAGACTCAATCTCACGACTCTGGGGAGCATACCCAAGTCACTCAACCACTGCTCCACCACTCGTGTGGTTTCTTTTTCTTATCCCCCTTTTATGATTTTGCAATAAAAATTTCGGAGGATGTCTTTTTTAACCCTTATGTTTTCACACGTTTGAACTTCAGGGTATCATCATTTTTCAACCCAGAGTTTACTATTAGGCAGCCTTTTCCATTGGCACATACCAATGACGGCTTTCACACTAATGTATTACTTTTTTTTCTTTTCTTTTCGTTTGGGCTTCTTTCATTTTTCACTTTTTTTTTCTCGTCCTCCTTTTTAAGATTTTGCATTGAAATTTTTGGGGGATAAGCTTTTTCAGATGACTTTCACATTAACCCATAAGAAAATAACTAAGGAAGTTCAGTCCAAGGATACATATAGGGTCACATAGTGATAAAACCTGCAACATGGCCACAATCTAATCCTTACTAGCAATAGACAGGGGTGCACTGTGATCATCAAAGACTAACCTATTGAATCACGTTTTAATTGAAGACTAGTAAAAAGGCTATCAATAGAGATTCAAAGAGATCTAACCCATACTATAGGCTCAACCATAGTGAAAAAATCGAGGTTTGGAAATAATTCAGCAAGAGAAAGTTTCGGAAAAAGACGGCAAAAGTTGGTAAAGGCGTGAAAACATCGGATAAAATGTACAACAAGATATGCATTTTATCCATTAAATATTTAATGAAAATGTAACACGTCAAAATGCCAAAAAAAATAATGTGACTTTTCAAAAAATCGTCGATTAAATCGATTAATCCTAATTTTTTGAAAACTCATATCTTTTTCAAAAACTTCGTGATTTTTGTCACTATGGGCTCAACTGCTCTTGATTCTTAGAATATAATTTGGATCAAGGGATGATCAATACAGATAGGGATACTAATAACTTACATAAAAAAAGACTAATTTTTTTATTATTATAAAAATAATCTAGAAAATTGTATTTCAAAAACTGTAGATAAACAAAGAGTATGTATGATGAGAGAGTCATATGACGAATAAAATGAAAAAAAAAAAATAAATAATAATAATAATAATAATAGAAAATTGGAAAGGTATACTACAATATATTAAAGACGATGTGAAGATTACATCGCTAGTACTAAAAACCAATTATAATGAGCCAATGAATTGAAATTTTTTAAGATTTTAAGTTTTAATTTGTAAATTGTATTTTTAATTATATACAATTGAATATGCTAAATTTGTTGCACAAATCATGATTTTTTTTGTGAGAGTTATTCAAATGATGATAATTAAGTTTAAACATTTCACAAGTGGGCTTATGTATGTGTTATATATTTACTATTGTATGGTCCCCTTCACTTTGAAAGTTGTAAGTTTTTAAGAAAAGTGTGAAATAGGTAAACAATTAACTTGTGAACCTACAAAAAGAAAGAAACACTTTTCATCAAACATTAGTTGTTGTGCATGTGTTGTATCTTATGTAATATATGGCTCCATTCGGTTTGCAATATGTAGATTTTTTTTAAGAACAGTGTGAAATAGAAAAACAATTTCGTTGTTCGCCCAAAAAAACACTTTCCATGCAACCTAGATGTTGCAAACCAAATAGAAATTCTTGCATAAAATCACAGTCACCCTCGCTCTCTTTTCTGATATTGAAAGTTGTCTATCGTAGCATAAGAAGGATTTTTACCTTCATCTACCATAGCTTCGACATGGTTTCATTATCAATAACAGAAATGTTACATATTCTACAAATATAATGTGCACAAGAGTC
The DNA here is from genome assembly GCF_017979445.1 of Akebia trifoliata. Taxonomy (NCBI): domain Eukaryota; kingdom Viridiplantae; phylum Streptophyta; class Magnoliopsida; order Ranunculales; family Lardizabalaceae; genus Akebia; species Akebia trifoliata. Next base: position 27,655 of record NW_028237065.1, on the reverse strand, counting down.
ACAATGGGCAAAAGAGGCCTTTACTTAATATATCACCTAATATCCTAGAGAAGCAAGTTAGTCAATTACTCAATATCCCACCTTCCATTTCTTCCTTATATTATTGTAATTAGTTCAAACAAATTACTAGTAGAACCCCACGCTTATCCTCAAATCACATTAATCAGGCCTTAGGCTGAAAACCTTCAATTCCAAACATCATTTCCCTAACCATTAAAAGTTTCCAAATTTAATACTACCTTTCTACTCAAAAATTCAAGAAGCACCTTATTTGTGTCTAATTTTTCATAATTTAGGTCTTGAACCAAATCTAATCATAATGGTACCCTTTATCTTGACAACTATTTGTATCCCAACATCAAATCCTAATCCTAGTGTCCATTAGTTCAAGAAAAAGTGTTAATGTGCTTGACCTTCATTTGTTGAAATTTACCTAATCTCTTGAATTTTGGTCTTCTACTCCAAGAAGGTTTCATTAGAACCTTGACTTTGTTAGTACCATGCTTTGTCAATTCCGAGTTAGTCAAATATTGTCAGGTTGTAACCACTGGAAGATCTTGTTCAAGACACATGAAGACACAGTGCTACGCAGTACACCAACGACAAATCTTGCGTATGCCAAAACCAATCAAAGACATCGGTCATCATCGAAACCACTTGCATTCCCGTGAAGCTCTAAAACAAGCCGGTATTGGAATATCTTGTTAGCGTTCTAAGCTCATCCCAAAGGAAGCTCAATTTCAAGTGAAATTAGGACTGTCGGCAGGAGTGGAGGTTCCACCGTCAGCCACCGACAACACAGCCTTGATTTCAGCATCGTCGGTGACAGAAGCTTATTTCTGTCGGTCCCACCGACAGAGAGTGGTCATCGGGTCCACTAATGACAAATTGTCGGTTCCACCGTCATCCACCGACATAACAAGCCGAACTTCAATATTATCGGTGGCAGAAGCATGGTTCTGCTGGTTCCATCGACAAAATACTCATCGGTCCCACCGATGACTATTGAAGGTCCCACCGACATAATGAAAGTGCCACTGACAGGAAGCCGTTGAAATGCAATTTCTATAAATTAGAAGCTCTTGGCTTCGTTGCTCTTGATCAACATCTCCCTATCTAAACTCAAGCTCATAAGTAAACATCAAGAGGCTAAACAAAGGAAGGAGACTCTTCCGGTGAAGTCGAAATCACGTACATCATGCCGATTCGTTCGGGTTAATCAAGCTTTACTACTTTCATCTTCCTTGAAACCATTCATGAATGTTTAGCCAAACAACGAATGATAGATGAAGAAATAAGTGAAGAACCAAGGATCAACAAACTCACCACATCCACCATCATTGTGAGTTTGTCCTTGTTTGTTTTTTTAATTTCAAAAACACTGTAATAGTTTTCTTGCTTTCTATCTTCAAAATCAAGCACTTGGTTGAGTCGCGGACTCAAGTTAAGTGAAAAAGGTTGCTGAGTTCCTGAAGTATAAAACTCAAATATTTCGAGTAGATGTGGTTCACTCGATCTTAAGGTTGTAGAATTAGCCTAGAGAAAATTCTGTGTACGGTTTCAGGTGAACCATAAACCTTTGATTTATTGAACACCAAGGAACCAATGATTGGGTTCTCTTGGTAGTGGACGTAGGCTCAATTGCTAAACCACTATAAATTGCTTGTCGTGTGCACCAACTTAACTTCCTCAACTTTATGCGAATCTGAATGTATGTCATGATTAAACACTGTATGCTTAATCCCTTATTACATCTGAGTGCATTCACCTTGAAGTAATTATAAATTGTCCCATTCACCCCCCCCCCTTCTAGGACTAGACCCGTCAAAGCCAATAATTTCAATTGGTATCAGAGCAGGTTACTCTAGAAAGGTCTAACAACCTTGAGTTGATTCATTACTTTGCTTCATGTCTAGAGCCGATAAATGGTCTTTGGCTCGTCCGCCTATGTTCGATGGTATCAAGTATGCCTTCTGGAAAAACAAAATGATGTTATACATCGACTCCCTAAGTAGGGATGTGTGGGACATGATTTAAGGAAGGTTGGGAACCTCCTGTTGACATCATCGAGGTAGATGGTGTCGCCACCTCAGTTCCGAGACCATCAAAAAAATGGACGAAACAGGATAAAACGGACAGTAGCAATAATTTCAAGGCTCTAAACGCCGTTACGAGTGCCATTTCTAATGATGAGTATCAACGGATATGTACGTGTCAGTCGGCCAAGCAAGCGTGGAAAATTCTGGAGGCCGCACACGAAGGTGGAAGTATAGTCAAAAAGTCTAAACTTCAACTCCTCCGCACACAATTTGAAAACATTAAAATGGAATAAAGCGAAACTGTCCAAGAGTTCTATGCACGCCTAAGTGATATTTGTAACTCTATGTTTTATGTGGGGGAGACTGTCCCTCAGGGTAGGATTTGTGCAAAAATCCTAAGATCCTTGCCTAAGAGGTTCGCCTCTAAGGTCACCTCAATTGAGGAATACCGAGATGTGGAAACTATGACTGATGAAAAACTTATGGGTTAACTCACTACCTATGAACTCCATCTCGAAGGTCCTCCCTCAAAAGGGAAGACTCAAGCCCTGAAAACATCTTCTTCGAAATCCAAATCCAAGCAAACATCTCGTCTCGGGTCTCAATCCTCTTCCCATGACCATAGGAAAATCACTACTGAGGAGGATAACGAGATTGAATCAGATGAGGAAGACTTAGCTTTATTAGCTTCAAGGTTTCAGAAGTTCTTCAAAAGAAGAGGACCTGGTAACACCAATAAACGTAATCATTCGGTAGATAGACATGCGCCTATAAGTAGATCCTCGTCTAATCCAAGGGAAGATACTGAGTGTTACACATGTGGTGGCCGTGGTCACTACTCGAATGTGTGCCCCTCTAAACCCAAGTCCAAAGGTCCCTCTAGACCTAAGACAAAGGGCACAACAATGGCTGCCAAGGTCACATGGGATGACTCAAATGAGTCAGAGGGTGAAGAAGAACTAGACACGTCTTCAGATACTGAAGACCAAAACACCCTTCGGAATCCTTATGGCATCCACCACAGTATGTATTCCAGATGGGGATGAAATTGAAGAGGGACTGGATTCTGAAAGTCAGAATCACCCTCAAGATGCCTCTTCCTCTGATGAGGAAGGGGAAAATGAGGATGACGATGAACTCGAACTTCAATCAGCATTTGACCAATTGTTCGTCAATCATGTAAAACTGACCAAAAAACACGGTCAAGAAAAACTCCAAAAGGAACAGTGGCATGCTAAATATGATCAAGTCTATAAGGAAAAACATTCTCTAGGACTTCAATTAGAAGACGTCAAGATTCAACTCTCAACAGCCTTAGAAAGACAATCGAACATGCTCTCTGTATCTGAGACAGCCTTGACTGAGAAGGATGAGATGATAAAAAGTCTTCAACAACTCAAAAACCTTCTTTCGATAGCTAACTCCACTATAGCTCATCAATATTTAGAACTAGCAAACCTTCGCAATGAAAACAAAGTTCTTAATTTTGGCATCGATGAATTGCAAAGACAAAGAACTAGACTTGAGCGTAATTATACTCACGGAAGTTTGGAGTTACAAAAACTTCTAGGAGTTCAAAAACCTTATGGGGACAACAGAGGTTTGGGCTATGATAGGTACACTTCTACATCACCTCCTTCCCCCACTGTGTTTGTTCATGGGGAATCATCGAATATTACAAAAAATCCCAAGAAAGTCATCACATGCAACTTCTATGGCGGATTGGGTCACATGAAATTTGAATGCATCGAGTTCAAGACCATCTTCCACGCAACCTCGCAAGCCACTATTGGAAAATCCTTATCGGTTGAAAAGAAGCAGCATGACACGGGGAAGGTTCCTCTTCATAAGATAGTTGAACACAGAGAGAACTCTCCCAAAGGGAAGGGAGTGAAGAACTCACCACCTTCCAAGCAGAACAACAATATTGGGAAACTCTTCAAACAAATTACTCGGCTGAATCTTAAAGCGAAGGAACTTGCTGAATCAAGTAGAGGCAATCAAGGTGCAAGAAGGTCGCCAAAGAAAAAATCTCCTTCAAGATCACCTACGAAGAGTAGGTCCCCTAAGAAGAACTCACCCGTCTAGAAGAACACTGAGTCAAGAGAATCACTTCCTACAGTGTAGGAACCTGTGCCCGTTTTCAAGCAGATCCTAAGGAATCTGATCTCATTGCTGTTAAGAGAATCATCAAGTACGTAGCAGGTACAACTGAGTATGGCCTTTGGTATCCATTTGACTCTCCGTCAGTCATAGCCGGATACTCAGATGCTGACTGGGCTAGTAACATGGATGACAGAAAATCCACCAATGAAGGATGTTTTTACATCGGGAACTGCTTAGTTGCTTGGCATAGCAAGAAGCAGAGTTCCATCTCTCTCTCCACTACTGAGGCTGAATACATTACGGCTGGAAGCTGCTGTGCTAAACTTCTGTGGATGAAACAGATGCTGTCGGACTATGAGATAGCTCAAGATACGATGTGCCTATTCTGCGATAACACGAGTGCCATCAATATCTCAAAGAATCCCGTCCAGCACTCTCGAATGAAACATATTGACATCCAACATCACTTCATTCGTGAACTCATTAAAGGGGAGAAATCTGACTTCAGCACATTCATTGCCTTGGGATGTGTTTGTAATCATTCAAGAGTTTTTATTGCCTTGAATCTGTATATCTTCTGTAAAATCTCTTACTTTGGGTCTTGTATGTCTTGGAATATTTTTGGGAATGTTTCCCAGATGGTAGTCTAGGATTGGTTTCTATCTCGTAATTGACAAAGGGGGAGATTGTTAGTATCATGGTTTGTCAATTCTGAGTTAGTCAAATATTGTCAAGTTGTAACCACTGGAAGATCTTGTTCAAGACACATGAAGACACAGTACACCAACGACAAATCTTGCGTATGCCAAAACCAATCAAAGACATGGGTCATCATCTAAACCACTTGCATTCCTGTGAAGCTCTAAAACAAGCCGGTATTGGAATATCTTGTTAGTGTTCTAAACTCATCCCAAAGGAAGCTCAATTTCAAGTGAAATTAGCACTGTCGGCAGGAGTGGAGGTTCCACCGTCAGCCACCGACAACACAATCTTGATTTCAGCATTGTCGGTGGCCAAAACTTATTTCTATCGGTCCCACCGACAGAGTGGTCATCGGTTCCACCGACAGAATACTCATCGGTCCCACCGATGACTATTGAAGGTCCCACCGACTGTGCTGCCGACAGTACACAACGGTAACATTTCTGACCGTTGAGTTTGGTCGGTACCACCGACAGGAAGCCGTTGAAATGCAATTTCTATAAATTAGAGGCTCTGGGCTTCGTTGCTCTTGATCAACAACTCCCTATCTAAGCTCAAGCTCATAAGTAAACATCAAGAGGCTGAACAAAGGAAGGAGACTCTTCGGGTGAAGTCGAAATCACGTAAATCATGTCGATTCATTCGGGTTGATCAAGTTTCACTACTTTCATCTTCCTTGAAACCATTCATGAATGTCTAGCCAAATAACGAACGATAGATGAAGAAAGAAGTGAAGAACCAAGGATCAACAAACTCATCACATCCACCATCATTATGAGTTTGTCCTTGTTTGTTTTTTTAATTTCAAAAACACTGTAATAGTTTTCTTGCTTTCTATCTTCAAAATCAAGCACTTGGTTGAGTCGCGGACTCAAGTTAAGTGAAAAAGGTTGCTGAGTTCCTGAAGTATAAAACTCAAACATTTCGAGTGGATGTGGTTCACTCGATCTTAAGGTTGTAGAATTAGGCTAGAGAAAATTCTGTGTACAGTTTATGGTGAACCATAAACCTCTGATTTATTGAACACCAAGGAACCAATGATGGGGTTCTCTTGGTAGTAGACGTAGGCTCAATTACAGAACCACTATAAATTGCTTGTCATGTGCACCTACTTAACTTCCTCAACTTTATGCGAATCTGAATGTATGTCATGATTAAACATTGTATGCTTAATCTCTTATTACATCTGAGTGCACTCACCTTCAAGTAATTATAAATTTTCCCATTCAACCCCCCCCCCTTTCTAGGACTAGACCGTCAAAGCCAGTAATTTCATACTTTTGTCTCCAAAACAACATATTTGTCTTCTGCAACACTTATGATATTTGTCTTTCAAATAATTGACCTTAACAGTCTAGGTTATCCATAACAATGATCACCTACAATTATTGGGACAGACCAATCTCACACAAACAAAGCTCCCAAGACAAGAATTTACTCACACTATATCCTAAATACCATCAATATATAGAACAACAACCATAGTCATGCTTCACATCAAAGATTAACCATATGTGTAGAAGTCCTAATAAATATTATTTTGAACAAATTTATACATATTTCTTCTAAAATATAATCTTGTTATTCTTTGGCATAAATCTTAAACAAAAACAAAAGAGATCATGTATTCTTCGATTAGGAGTTATTGCAGTAGTCAATTTGGAACCACTCCAATTTCAATTGGAAACTGAATAATGCTTTCATAACAGCAACAAATTGAATCGGAAACCTTGTCCCCTTACAATCTCTATCATTTCTAATAAAGACGGATTAAGGATATACTTTCACTAGTAATATCACACAATCTTAACCCTTTGAGCACCACAATTTAATCTTACCCTTATAGATTATAACCATATTCACTCCAAGTAACATAGGCCACAGAAATCTACTTACTCGAGACACCACAAATGATCTCACCATCATCAATGCAAGGATTACAATAGTATTCATTTAATTTATACAATCTAAACCATCAAGACCACAATTTGATCTCATTCCATAATATCACTATCATCGCATCAAGACATAGATAACAACCATAACTTATTCCATTTATCATAGAAATCCTTCTTCTAAAGGGCCACATGAAATTACTATTGACCATGCACAAAAATATTTCACCAAATTTTAATCCCAACAATCCTTTGGAATAATATTTTGACAAACAATATCGGTTGCATCATCCCACTTCAACGAGATTTATTTAACTAGCAACTCGGAATCATTCCATTTCCAATCCTAGAATTCAATAATAGATTTATAAGATCATTAAACAAACAGAATCTGAAATATTTAGCCCTAAGGGTTGTCATCATGTTCATCAAATAACACTTAATCAAAACCATCAAAATATCACAATCGAATCTCGTTCTATGTACCTCACTCTATAATCTTCACTATCATCAAAGTACAAATCAAAGATAACAATCTCACTACATATAATCCTTTCTTTAAAAGGTCCACAAAAAAGTATTCTTCATCATAGTTAAATTATCTCTAGAAATCAACTCGTTTTAATCCTTTGTCATATCGATTGATAGATTAGGGTAAAGAAATGATAAAATTGCTATTACCAAAAATCAATATTACTTTTATATGAACATTAATGACTCAACATAGTAGGTACGAAATCTTTGGCCTCAAAAGTTTTCATCTTGTTCAATAAAAGATCACCTTAAGATCATAGGGACTTTTAAAAATATCAAAAACATATGAATCATCAAAACACCTCAATATGATCTACTCCACATATCCCACCCCATAATCTCACTTTCATCAATGTATTTATCAAAAACCATAGTCATGCTCCATGTAACAAATTAATCATCTATTTCAGAAGGCCACATGATATTATTCATCAACACCTCCTCTTCATCCTAGATTACGAATTAACTGAAATAGTGAACCCAAATCAAAGCTATAGGGATTTCCATAAAAAATATCAAACATGACAAACTTCGTAGAGATTAAATTCTAGGTGTGGAGTATCTTTATTTTGTTATGATTAAATTATCCCCTATAGGTGACCAATAGAGCATTACCCAAAGTCTTTCTAGTAGATAGAGGTGTATAACTAACTTGGAACCCTCTCAATAACATAGGTGACAAAAACTACAAAGATGCATCATTCTTCGCTAAAACTCCTCAAGATGCTCAATTGAGTTGTATTAAAGAGCCCCTATTAGGCTAGGCATCAAGGACTTTCCTCAATCCTCTACTCAAGCTCATGCACTAAAGCACTTGGATATAAATATTCAATAGAATAGATTTTTCATTATTTAACATCGTGAAAGTATTTGGCTATACCGTTGAACTACTTGCCGTAAACCTAGCACAAAGCGGCCAGGGAAGGCTTTGGATGTCTAATCTGAACACAACTCGTCTAACTCAAGGTTGGTTATCTCGGCCTAGCCGATTCAGGTCACAACTGGATATAACAGAAGTCTGCCTGTTTGTTGTTGTTGATTCTAGACGAACCAAAAGCCCTTTGGGTAGGTAGTAATCCCCTAAGAAGCTTAGATAGAGTGGTGTTGGACATGAATCTTAATGCCACATAAGCTGTAGTCACCAGTATAAAGATAACAAACCAAAATCTAGCTCCATGTATTGTTACAAATGAATCCTATAATAAAGGGTCAAATTAAAGTTACTCTTCAACATATTGTAAATAATTTTCCAAAATCTACTCACATAAATCTATTGGCAAAAGTTTTTAACGAAAACAATATCGATCCCATCTATCGCAATAAGAGATTTATTGAAATGGTAAACTCGGAACAAATATGCAAGATAGGATAGGATATGATACTAACCATCAGATCGATCTTGAACTGAAACTGTTGAAATCCTGAGAAAATGATAAGGGAGAAGGAGAAAACGAAAAAAGAACACAGTCGCAACCGGATTGTTGGACATCAAACTTGGCACAAGGAGGAAAATATTCCTTTTTGATGCTCTCGGGACTTCCTCCTAGGTCCAAACCATATCTCCATGGAACTTCTGATGCCTCTGTCAAGGGCTTTGAATCCAACTCAGTATTTCCCTCTGGCTTTGCCCATATGATTCCACCAACTTGGGTGAAGAAATTTCCATCTTTGCAGGATGCCCTAATATCTGGGTCTTTCAAATTGACTTCCCCAGAATCATCAAATTTTTGTGCGATCCTCTTCCATTGTTGAAGCCCGATCATCAAAAAACTTTCTGCAACACAATGTTCAACTCCAACGCCAAGACACAACGATTGGGGGAGAAGAGTGGGACCCTTCACGATTCACACACAACGTTGAGAGACAGAGAGACAACGTTCTGTAACACACTATTCAACTCGAACGCCCAAACACAACGATTGGGGAAGAGAGGGACCCTTCACGATTCGCACACAACGTTGAGAGAGAGAGAGACAACGTTCTGCAACACAATGTTCAACTTCAACGCCCAGACAACGATTGGGGGAGAAGGGAGAGACCCTTCACGATTCGCACACAACTGTGTGTGTGTGAGAGAGAGAGAGAGAGAGAGAGACAACGTTCTCCTGCCGTGGGCCAGAGTATGGTTTTAAGATCGGGCGGGATTTCAAATTTCAAAATCGGACAGCTGTATAATTGACGCTGTTAATTAACGCTGTGAGGAAACTCCGTTTTGGAACGAACGACATACCTCGCTTAACATTTGATGATTAAAAAAAATCAGATTACGATGAAACTCTTAATACCGTTTTAGTTTTGAGAAACACGTCCTTACTAATGAAATCTTACCAAGGTCGTTTAATTCAAATGGATTACCAGTACTTTTCTTACAAATTTAGTAAGATTTAAATCCAACTAAGGGTCATTTTTTGCTCAAATCGATCACTATATCGACAATCCAACACAACAACCCTCTAGGTTTTAATATCAAAAAATAATTTTTTGGGGGCTTGATCCAAGGTGTTCAAAATTGACAGCTACCGAACTCACAAATTCAAAATTGAAATTCAATGATAAAAAATAAATTCTCTTAAAAAAACAAAAAAAATTTAATCAGAGTCCCTTGAATTTTGACCTCTACGACCTTGTAGCATCAAATCATTATTTTTGGATGCCATAAGGTGAGCTCGATCACCCTTACTACGATTTCAAATCCTACTTAGTAAGGCTAGTCTTACTTATACCAAATTGGCAATCCAACATCATATCCCTCAAAAAATTCAGTTATTTTGGGCTTGATCCAAAGTTTTGAAATCCCACCAAACTCTAAAATTTAACAATGAAAAATAATTTCAAGTTTCTTTTTTTAAACTTCTTAGAATTATCTCTTCAACGTCTTTGTGACATTAGATTCCATTTTCAGTATTTCTTATTACATACCTTGCATCAAGGCTTATATTTGCAATGTTAAGACTTACAAACCTGAGTAACAAAAAGTCAGCAAGTGATTGTCATCAGATAAAAGAACCATCATATAATATAAAAAAACCTAAAGATGGTATCATGTCTAAATCATTCAAAAAATTATTATTTATATTAAAAAATTAATTTATGAGGTGCGAGGAGTAACAAGATCAACATTTAGTCACCAAGTTCTCCAAAAAACTTTGTGTCATGAGTGGCAAGTCTCAAGTATTCCTTGCATATATACCGAACATCATTAGAAATCAAAAAGACAATAAAAATGAACATATTTTTTGGGTGTCTAAGAATGACTCCAATGGAAATCAAATGAAGTTGATTGTGGCTTGGGAATGTAAATGAAGACCGGTGACAACACCAATAAGGAGTGCTTTGCTATGAGTTGAAGGGTCTAAAACGGTTAAGGAAAGTCAGAATTGAAGAGAATTGATGTAATAAGAAATAATACAACAACACAACTTGATCAAAAAATCAAAATAGGGAAAAGATAAACTACCTATTACTTAAAATCAAAATATATTATCAATACATTATGATATGTATCCAAATTTAATACCATGTTTCAAAATAATGTTATGTCTTGCAAAGGTAAAAAATTCAAATACACATAGTTCACAGGCTTTGAACTATATGTCAAAAAATTGAGAATTACAGAAAAATATACAAATTCTTTATATGGATAATACATTGCTTCCAAATGTGCTACTCCCAGTTCCTAGATTTATCTATGTGTTCTAAGTATAACATAGAAGCACTCACATATCAGTATGGATGTATTCTCTAAAGATGAAACAAAGATTATTAAATATGGGGAAGAAAACTCAACCATAACAAGAAGTTTGAAGTAGATATAGAGGTAAATTGTGGGTTGATGCGAGAAAGAGGGACAGATCGAGAGTTGATGCGTCTGATAAAGATAGGGACAGAGAGTTGATGAATCCACGAGAAGATGTGCCGGAGTGAGAGGGGGACATAGAGGTAAATTGTGGGTGTTAAGCGCAAAAAGGACAATGAGATACGAGCGTTTAAAAAAACATGAAAAGTTTTGAGTTTTCGACGAGAATAGGTGTTCGGGCGGAGTTTCCCATTTTTGTCATTTTTGGGTAGGAAGATGAGTCCAAATACAAAAAAATTATTCTCAAGAAATGTAGGTATTTTTTATACGGACGATTAGGTGTAGGTTACGATTAAATTAGATAGATGGGTGATGAGATACGACCATTTGAAAGCATCGATGTCCTGCTTGGAAAAAGTGATATCTTCACATAAATCATATTTTTCAGAAAGGACCCCACTTTCTTAGAGAAAATCTGAGAACATAGAGACGTAGCTAACATCCGTACGGACGAGTGGATATAAGCTATGAATCCACGGGATAAACGGACAATAAGATACGAGCGTTTAAAAAAATATAATTTTTTTTTTTTTTTAGTTTTCGACTAGAATGGGTGCTTGTTCTTATTGTTTGCCATTTTTAGGAAGGAAGATGAGTTCGACTTGAAAATCTTTCTCTCAAGAAATGCAGGTATTTTCGATACGAACGATTGGGCATAGGTTACGATTAATTCGGATAGATGGGTGATGAGATATGACTATTTGAATGCATCGATGTCTTGCCCCTGAAAAGGGATACCTTCACAGAAATCATGTTTTTTGGAAAGGATCTCGGTCTTGTAGAGACAATTCGAGAACATGGAGACGTAGCTAACATCCATATGGATGAGTGGGTATAAGCTACAAATCTCTAGGATGAACGTACAATAAGATACGAGCGTTTAAAAAAATGTAAAAAGTTTCGATATTTCGACAAGAATGGATGCTTGGACGGAGTTTCCCATTTTTTGCCATTTTCGGGTAGGAAGATGAGTTCGAATCGAAAATCTTTCTTCTCAAGAAACGTTGGTATTTTTTATATGGACGATTGGGCATAGGTCACGATTAAATTAGATAGACTGGTGAGTACCCATTCTTGTCGAAAACTCAAAAAATTTTATGCTTTTTGAAACACTCATATCTCCTTTCATGTTCATCCAACCAATTCATATTATATATTCACACGTCTATACAGACGTTAGCTACGTTTTCATGCCCTTGGATTTTCCGTCTGAGACCCACAAGACGTCAGATTCAAATGGTCATCGATGCATTCAAATGCATCCTTCCCAAAAAATGTGATTTTCGTGAAAGACTTACGAGAACCTTCCCAATTGTGTGAAGCTAAGATAAAATTACCAATCCAATATAAACAACCAAAGCAAATATATGTAGCAATTTATCACACATAGTTGATAAACCATGATATCAAGATTTATGTCAAAAACACTACCAATAAAAGAGGGAAAAACTATGGGGTAACTCCAAGAATAATCCATTATTTCAACATTTTATAAATGAAATATACAAATTTATGATCGTGCTTGGTACACAACATTAAGAGAGATTCTTATGCCAAACCAAATTTTGCTAATGCCACCCCAACTCGTCTGTAAATTACCAAAGAATTAACACACATCATGGAGTGGCATTAGCAAAAGCTAGTGTGGCAAAGAAGCTCTCTTTTTTAAAATGCTAAATCAATTTTTTTCTCTTAAGAATGTGAAAATCTTATTTTTTTATGTCCCTTTTCACATTTTTTACAATTTAGATAAGCCTCCTTTTCAACATCAATGTCCTTTAGACTACATTTTGCAAGTCCAAAGATAGTTGTAACCCTATATCCTAATAATTCATAGGTCATACCCATCTCACTGGTGTTAACTTGTTAGAAAACATGTTTGAGAATTAAAATGAATAATGTACCAAACCGATAAGTCGTTAATGCCTGTAGGTTATGAGTTTGATACCTAATATGAACATTAATTCCTCAGGTGCCACCCGCGAGGGTACACCCTCACTTACCTAATAAATGTGATGTGCTGGTGTTGCACGTGCCCCGGGACTAGTCCTTGGACAAGACCATGGTCTATGTATTGGGCAAAACCTTATCCTAATCACATTATTTTATTTTATTTTATCTAAAGGCATAATTTCCATCATCTACTCTTACTACTTTAATTAGTATCTTTTGGGGTTTTTATTCAAAGATACAATAATTTCATTTTTTTTAGAAATATTTTATGAGGCTATTGGCCTCTTAAAGTACTATATCATGCCCAAATCCCCCAGGTACATGCAATACCCCAAAAACCACATATACTAGGTAAATAGGGATCAATTTTTGTGGGTGGCAACGAGGGGACTTGAACTAAAGACCTCTCCCTTTTTGGAGGGATGCCTGGGCCACTGCGCCCAACGCTCATTGGTTAATAAGGCTATAAAAAAATCGATTAGATACTAGATCAATACCACTCTAATACCGATTCAAATTTTTTTAAATATGTACCCGATCCGATTAATGAATATGTTAACAAAATCCGATCCGGCTCATTTAATTTTTAATCTGAAACTAATCGATCTAATTTGAACACATACCTTATTTTCATATTATCAATGTTCAAAAAATTAAAAAAAAAATCCACTTTTCAACTTCAAATATAGAGGGGGAAACCAAAAATACTAAAACATTTTATTTATACGTATTTATATGAAATTGTATCGGATCTAAGATTTCCATTCGAATCCGATTGAAAATTCAATTTTTCATATTTTTTCAGATTGAATCGGTTAGACATCGGGTATATTTCAGATCATTGCCAACCTTAGATTAGTTCCATATAATATTGGGGTTGAGGATGATTTCTAATCATATGACCGAGTTTCAATTGAATATGATAAGTTTTAAATTTTTGATAACATAGGGGTTTTGTTAATGAATACGGTTCAATGTACATATTTAACATCTGTACAAACGGGTGGATATACGCTATGAATCGATCAAATGAATAGTCAAGGAGATACGGGGATACTCCCATATCGAAAATAACTACATTCCCGAAAAGAAGATTTTCGATACTGATTTAACTTCCATCAAGAAAACATCAAACAATGTGATAGTCCCTACAAGCACCCGTTCTAGTGAAAAACTCAAAAAAATAATATATATATATATATATATATATATATATATATGTTTTTTTCAATGCTCATATCTCTATTCACATTCATCCAATCGATTTATAGCATATATCCACCTATTCGTATGGGCGTTAGCTATGTCTCCATGTTCTCGAATTTTCTTTTTAAGAAAAATTACCTTCTTGAAAAATATGATATCTCAAAAGATATCCTTTTTATGACACAAGATATCAATGCATTCAAATGGTCATATCTTATTACCCGTCAATGGAAATTAATCGTAACTTATGTTTACTCATCCATATGGAAAATGCCTACCTTCCCGAGTATAAATATTTTCGATATGGATTTACCTACCTTCCCGAAAATAGCAAATAATGTAATACTTCGCGAGAATCCATTCTCATCGAAAACTCAAAAAAATTACGTTTTTTAAACGCTCGTATCTCATTTCCTTGTCCGTATAAATGTTAGCTTCGTTGCCATGTTCCCATATTTTCTTTATGAGATTAGCAACTCTTCCAAAAAAAAAAATGTGAATGTCGTGAAGGTATCCTTTTCTTAGGCAAAACATTGATGCATTCAAATGGTCATCTCTCATCATTCGTCTGTGGTATGTAATCGTAACTTACATCCACTCATTCATATCGAAAATATCTACGTTTCCATTGCTTTTTATATGTATTTACCTTCTTTCTCGAAAACAACAAACAATGGGATACTCTACACAAGCACTCATTCTCATAAAAAACTTTTATGTTTTTTAAATGCTTGTATCACCTTGCTCGTTTATCTAACTGATTCATACAATATATCCAATTGTCTATATAGATGTTAGCTGCGTCTTTATGTTTTCGAATTTTACTTCTAAGATCTACAGCCTTCTTGAAAAATTGATTTCCATAAAGGTATCCCTTTTCCGATGTAGGACATCGATGCATTCAAATGGTCATATCTCATTATTCGGCTATGGGATTCAATTGTAACTTACGTCTACTTGTTTGTATAAAAAATACCTACATTTCCTAAGAAGAAATATTTGCCTCCTTTCATGGCTATTCTTGCAGGAAAACAATTAGATCAATGAGAATGGGTAGGAAATATGTGAGAGTTGATTAAAATCATATTGAATTGGCAAGGGCGATGGGTTAGAGTTACTCTAAGACACGATTTCGCAAAGGATATGCAATTTGTTTTTATTAAAAGAGAAGAGACAATCAAAATAAAATCCAGAATTAGGTCAGGTCGCTCCAATTTGGGTGCATCGATATACCTTTCAGACCACCTGATCAAACGGTACTAATGCCCCAGTTTTATATACCCTAAGGTACGTGACTGGAGTTGTGATTTTCATGAATAACGTCGCATCTTCGAAGAGATCGGGCCACGCACTAGTGTTATGTTAGCTATATGGGACATGCAAGAGTGCAAAGCAATAAACGTGTCGGTGGTGTGTGTAAAACAGGGTGGGGTGTGCCCGGGGCATTTTTCTGATAAACAGGCCCATAGGCGAGATCAAATCACACAAGTATGGGTGGATTTCACATATTGATCAAGAAAAACAAAATCCATAACATTCAGTTCGAGATCAAAGCATGCACATCATAGAGATATATCAGTCAAATCATGGAGATATATCAGTCAATTAGATCTTGCAAAGTAAAATGAAAGTGATCAATCACCGATGACACATAAACATTGAGATAGGCACAAGAAATTTTTATTTTTTCCAAAACAAAATGATTTTTTTTTAATGGTCCAATAAATGATCGCTTTAAGCAACCCAGAACAAATTGAGTTTTCACCGAACATTGAATTGAAGATGGATTGATAGTTGCAGAGATAAGGAGTGATGAATCCTTTTTGTTTTTTGTTTTCAAAAGAAATAAATTGATTTTTTCAAAAAAAAAAAAAAAGAAAAAGAAAATTTATCAAACAAACTCATCTCTTGAAATTTTCATACAAGTACCTTTACTTCATGAAGTTTGTCACCCAACAAACCTAAGGTGAAAATGAAGCTTACCTGACTAACGTAATAGGATTTCAAATTTACTAAGGGTCATCTTGCTAATGTGGTTACCCTATTGATAATCTAATTTCATGGCCTTTACAATTTTGATTGGAAAAAATTTGGATCGAAAAATGAAATTCAATTTTTTTTTAGATCCAAGGTTTTGAAAATGGATGGCGTTGAAATTTCAAATTTAAAAATCAAAGTTTGAATGAAAGTTAATTTAAAAAAATTTCTGGAAAATTTTTCTTTAAAATTTTTCAGAATTTCGTCCGCCACAAGCACATGGCGTTGGATCATCTTTTTGAGTGCCACGTGGTAAAATCAATGATTCTTAATAAGAAATCTTACTAAGTTAGTAAGACTAGCCCTTTTTTTATTATTTTATTTTATTTTATTTTATATAGAGGTCATTCTCCTCGCTTGGATAACTATTCAAAAATTGAAGAATGAATCTCTAAGACTATTCAATGACCTGACAGGACTTTTCCTTTAAATAATAGTAATGATGTCACTACTTTCCAAAAACATTGATGGCGTTAGGATGCATGTAACATCCTCATCTTCAATATCCCAGCAGAAATCCATTCTCACCCCTCCAACCCCATTTATATTCACTTTCTTAATTTGCACATAAATTTTTTTTTCCTTATGAGATGTGGAAGATGACTTTCTTTAAGAAATTGTAGCCTGACACTGAGCAGACGCTTACAGGATCGAATTTTCGAAGTTGATCTGCAAGGACTATACTAACGAGTTTGCAACCGAGTCACCTCAATATCCAATCTAGTTTATTTGCGTTACCGAGTCCCTTCAAATTCGACTCAGCTGAGTTGGATGGATCTTTTTTACTTGACTAGAAAACGGTTTTCCTTCAACGATTTCTCTACGATTGATTGATCGAAACACTTTGACTTGAAAAGAAAATCAGATGAAGTTGGAGAAATTAGGTTTTTTATGTTATTTTATTGAACACTCCAAAATCTTGAAAAACTGCTTAGATAATGATAGAAAAAAATGTGGAAAAAACAGATCAAAATTTGATTTTTTATTAAATCCACCACCCCTTTCTTCAGATACTTAAAATCAGCAATAAAACCGTCGACCTTAGTGACAAAATTAGTTAGAGAAGTCTCAAATCCCACCAAATCAACAAATAGAGGAACACAAAAGAAAAACCAAACCAGAAAATATTGTTTCAAGCCAAATACCAATAAAGTCAACTAAGGAAAAAGAAAGAAAAAAAAAAAGCCTGGCATCAACTGGAAGGGATTGATAGTTGAGAAGCAAAATCTACCCAGAATTCAGTTATAAATCTCATGGGTAGATAAGTCTAGCTGCCCAATAGCCCACATAGAGAGTTGAGCGTGCAAATAGCTTTCAAAGCCATTAACGAAGAATATAAAGAAGCAAACAAATACATCGCACAGAGAGAGAGGGAGAGAGAGAGAGAGACGTATCTCTCCTCTTACGGCATCCTTCTCTTCATGAAGAAGAAGATATAAAAAGTAAAAAGTGTTTTTTTTACTGACCACACACCAGCACAATGGTGCTGTTTTTTTTTTTTTTCTTTTGAAATTTTATTTATTTTTAATTCCTTCTCATGACACACAATATAATTTTTTTACTAACAGCAGCATAAAAAAAAATTCCTTTTTTTTTCTTTGATACCTTTATCACGTGTAGATTCAAAATAAAAAAAAAATTAGTTGCACAAAATGCACAGTAACATTAAAATATTTTTTTTTAGAAAAAATAATTCATAGCTCCTTGTCTTCAATAATCATTATTCCATCCCCAATTTTTGAAAACTCAAAATTATTATGGGTCACCACTTGTGACCCTGATTGCACCATAGAAAACAATATTCCAAAAATAATATACTCAAAATCCAATCAAATGATGCCAAGAGAATAAAAATAATAAAATCTAAAATAAAATAATAAACAAACAATTAAAAAAATAAAATAAAACTAGGTCTATTTGGCAATGTTCCCATACTTGAGGCTTTTCAAATTCGATCCTCAATAGTCCCTAGCAGAGTCGCCACTGAAAGCGCCCTCGATTCGCGGGGTGTGCAGATCCACTTTTGACTTTGAGGTTTGGGAGTCGCCACCTAGTTATTTCGGTCTAGGAACCGAACATCGACTTTAAACAGATAATAAAAATTAATCTACAAAAGAAACTAGATCCAGGGATCATATTACGGGATTAGAAGTTATTAGGCACCAACCCCGTCTGGCAAGCGCCGATCTTTATCACTTTCCAAAAATGATTACATTGCAAAATAGACCAAAACAACAAATAAAAAAATAAAAAAAGATTACCTTGCGGATTACAACGATTCCCTCAGCATTAGCGGAGAGTATCCTCGTATGTATTTCCTTTCTATTCACCCATCACCGGATCTGATTCTGATATCCTAGTTGAGGTATCTTCTTCTTAAATCTATGAAGTTTCTGAGTTTTTATGAATTTTGGGTGTTTTTCAAGGGTCTTTAGGTGTTTTTTGAGAAAAAATTAGGGGTTAGATCATAGGTAAGGGGTTAGGGCTTCAAAATTAGGATTTTGGGAAAGTTGGGGAGGTTCCTTGACCTACTTTTTCTTGGATTTTCTCTTGGATACTAGATAAGGGTGTGGAGGCTCCTATTTATAGACTTTTTTAGGTAGAGTTAGTGTTTAATAAGGTTTCCTTTAGGGTTTTAACTTAAGTCTTATGAGATTGACTTGGTTCAGATTTTTAAATTAACTTTATTAAGATTTTACTTTAAGTTAATTAATACTTTATTTATTAATTTCGAAACTAAAAATTTTAAAATTTTAAAAATTATCGTTTTGCCCCCGAAGAGAACTTTTGTGTTTCAAGTTAGTTTGCGATGTTCCAAGATGTTTTGAAATCGATTTTTCGTGAAGAATTAATAGGATTATTGATTTGTGTTATTTATGAAATTTTTTGGCGCGAAATGATTGTCAACCCTTTGAAAGCGCCCTCTACCTGCGGGGTTCGCAGATCCACTTTTGACCTTTGGGGTTTGGGTGTCGCCACCAAGTTATTACGGTCTAGGAACCGAACATTGACTCTAAGTCTAGGGATCACGTTATGGAGTTGGAAGGTGTTAGGCACAACCCCGCCCGGCAAACGCCGGTCTCTACTAATTCCCAAATAGAACTACATTGCTAAAAAGACCTAATCAATAAAAAAATAAAAATACATACCTTTTTCGAGCGCAATGGTTTTTTTTTCCCTTAGATCTGATAGAACAACTTCTTGTACAATATTCTTCGCTTCGTTCTGTCACCGGATCTGATTTCTGATCTCCAAGTTGAGGTATCTCTTTCTTAGATTTGAATTCTTCGGATTTGTTTATGGGTTTCTCGGTGTTTTTGAAGGGTTTCTAGGTGTTTTTTGGGCTAAAATTGATATATGGGTGTTAGGTAAGGAGTTGGGACTTCAAAATTAGGGTTTATGGGAGTCTAGGAAAGCTTTTTGACCTACTTTTCTTAGGGTTTCTTCCTGGATACGATAATAGGGTATAGAGGCTCCTATTTATAGAGTTTTTTAGAAGAATTAGGATTTGATTAGGATTTCTTTAAGGGTTTTAATTAGGATTTTGACTTTAGTCTTATGAGATTGACTTGATTAGGGTTTTAATTAGGATTTTGAGTTTAGTCTTATGAGATTGACTTGATTAGTTTAGATTAGAGTTTTAATTAAGATTTTGACTTAAGTCTTATGAGATTGACTTAATTAGTTTAGATTAGGGTTTTGACTTTTAGTCTCATTTGATTGACTTTAGTCTTTTTTGATTGACTTTAATTTCTCGACTTTAATCTTTCTTGATTGACTTTTAATATATTGACTTTAGTCTTACTTGATTCACTTTAAGATTTAGAGAACCCATTTTATATCTTTAATTCTTTGGGCCCCCAGATGGAGGGGTCCTTGAATAAATATCCTAGTAACCATCAACAATTTTGCCTGAAAGCCTGATTGATCGATTTTTTGATTCAAAATTTTAAATTAATTTTATTAATGTTTCACTTTACATTATTTAATGATTTATTTATTAATTTATTAATTTTAATTATTAAAATTGTAAAATTACCGTTTTGCCCTCGAATACAATTTTTTGCGTTTTAAGTCGTTTTTCAATATTCCAGAATGTTTTGGAATCAGTTTTTCATAAGGAATTCAATGGGAATATTGATTTGTGTGAAATGGTCATGAATTTTATGAGGGGCATCTTCGTAATTTTATCAAATTATGTGAAAATTGGCAACATGATTTACTCAATTTCGATGTGTTGTTTTATGTGTTTGGATGGATTTTCCTAAGCGTAGCGTGGGCTCTAGGGATGTTTTAAGATTAGGGGTATTTTGGTAATTTGGTCATTTTTTAGTAATTTTATCGTAAACCTTCTTTTTGTCTGTAAGATGATGACTTATATATTTGCGGGGTCATATTTTTCTAGCGTAACGTGTTTTCTACAGTTTTGTCAGTTCGAGATATCTCATCCGGATTTCTGAAACATATCTAGTAACAAAATAAAGCATTGGATACGTTTTTTACTATTTTTATCTTCTTCTCCAATGCTTTATTTTGTTACTAGAATTGGCTTTGAGAGTTTTGTAGATCAATTAGTTGTGACTCCAATTTTAGTTTCATCCACTTGTATATCCTCTTTGGAGACTATATGACTTAAAAAAGTACCGAAAAGTATGAAGTGCCTCTTCTTCAAGTTGATGAAAAGAGAATTGGCTTTGAGAGTTTAAAAAATAGTCCATAGAGGCATATGGTGCCCTAAATCAGATTTGGAGTAGATTAAGATTTCATCAAAATAGACCACATCCAACTTACCAATGAAAGGTTGTAGCACTTAGTTTATGAGGCACATAAAAGGGTTAGGGGTGTTTGATAAACCAAACAACATAACTAACCATTCGCACAAGCCATCCTTGGTCTTGAATGTTGTTTTCTATTTATCTTCGTGTCCAATTCGTATATGATGGTAGCCACTTTTCAAGTCGATTTAGGAGAAGATGATTGAGATTGTTAGCATGTCATCTACTTCAGTAATTTTTGTATCAGTTGCCTATTCATGATTCAAAAAATTCTTTATTGAAAAAAGATACACTGCTTGAAATCACCCAAACTACTTAAAACCATTCCTCTCAATTTCAAAGTCTCTCCCTCCCTCTCTTTCTCTGGTGTATCTACCCGAACGAGCAACAACTCTGTCATAGCCCGTGCCCTTCGTCCTTATATCTCCATAGCCAACAAAGGATCACTCATTTTTTTTTTCAAGAACTCTGCTTCAGCAATGCATCGATCAATTGCTGCAAGTGAGAATCAGAAATCTAAGTGTTCTCCCGAGAAGGATTGGTGAAAATCCCATTAAAAAGGGGCAATATTTTTTCATCTTATCTATTTTAAGGATTACCTTGGCTTCTTTTTTTATTTTAATCTTTTCAAGTTTAAAATCAGCATCATGTTTAAATAAAAAATCCAAGTAGAAGGCCTAGAGTTCTCAATGCTTGCAAGATAGAAAAAGCATGTTGCATATACGTGGACCGCAAATTCATCCATCTAGGCCATTCATAAAGAAAGTTGAAGTCATAAGAAGGCCTTTCCATTTAAATCCATCTTGAGCAATATAAATGTAAGTTATCTATTGGATTTTTTTTTTTTTTGTGAATTTCACTTTGGTTCCTTAATCAGTAGTATATTAGGTGACTACTTTGACCCAATTTTCTTTGGTTTTTTTTTTTTTTTTTTGTATTTTCATTGGTTGTTTCGTAGTAGGATCTATATTATGTAGACTTGAACTAGTTTGTTAATATCATTCTGGGTTGTTTTGAAATAGTAGTTGACTGTGGAGATGAATTTTTTTTTAAATAATTTTTTCCATATTAGGAAAGGAAACTTTGGGAGCACTGGATTCTATTGCTACTTCCACTACTTCAATGAGTGATTCCACATTAAAGCATATATATAGTGTATAAAAAGTTTGATCTCATAACTATGTTTAACAACAAATGCTGGTTCGTTGCTGCAACAAACCTCATGATTAGTCAGGTTGCTCTCTTATTAAGGTAGAAAAGTTTATCTTGCAATGTTATATCTTATATTCAGCTAAAAAGTTTTTTCGTATTTTTCTTCTTTATTTTGTAGGTATTTTGCATTCCTTTAGGTGGTAATTTTCTCTTTGTAGATTTTATATTATTTTAAAAATATATTAACTGAGATGAGTAATGGATTGGCAAGGATTAAATGCCCATGAATCCTTCCATTGTAGTAATCCAAGATGAATTCAGACTCAAATGAACTTTAAATAGGATCTAACATCGAAAGTTTTTCATAGCTACCACCTTTGTTCATACTGTTTCAGAGACTTGTATTGCCGTTTTTTTCTTTTCGTTTCTTAACGGGTGGGAAGTGTAATTACAGTTGAATTGTTTTTTCGTTACTAAACAGAATTATGTTTAGTTTGATTTGTTTGCCAACACACAACAATACTTGTCAGTTTGAATCTCTAACAATACTAACAAATTTATTCACAGACCTCCGTGTGTTTGGTTTGATTGCATTTGTTTGAGAAATTAAATTATGTAGAGAGACAAGAAAAACAATTTTCATCTGGAAAGATTCTTTACTTAAAAAGATGGCCTGCTTTAGTCAGTGTATGGGCTAAATCATTCATTGTGACATCCAGAATCTTCTAAGCCATCTAGTTGGGAATCTGTAAATCATGGCAGTGTATACTTGAATTGTAAAAATACTTTCTTTCTCCTATTTTAATTTACGTTACTTTGTGAATTGACTTGTATCAATTTGATTCTTTCCAGTGACGAGTGTACAATAGGGTGAAGATCTTTAGTAACACTTTCTAGTGTTTCCCTTTTCCTGCAATAACATAATCTATTTTCAGGTATAAATATTTCAGGAAAATGAATATTGTTTGGATTTACTTCTATATGTAAAAATGGATGAGACTGCTAATTTTCCCATTTATAAGTATATCCCATCATACACAAGTGATTGATCAATTAGTGTTTATCCCCTTTAGCAGGCCATATCTCATTCACATCAACTCACAATATATCAGCCCTCGGAAAAGGTGTTGGGATCATATCAACCCTAGTGGAAAAGGTGAACTCAGTGACTTTTTTTTTTATAACATGTGTAGTCTATTTAATTTAGCTTATGGGTGAAGTTCTTGGAGGATACAAACCAGTTTATTTCTTATGTCCGATCTTAGCAGCAAATGTGACGAATGAATGATCATGTATATTTGTCATGAACGTGTTTTTTCCTTTACGGTGTTTTATGCCTTGAGCTTTTTTATATTTGCCTCTATGTGGTTTTTATATTTGGCTTCATCGAGATCTGAGTTTGGGGTTAGGTATTCTCCTAAAATCTCTTTAAATTATATTCATTAAGCAAATTTCATAAAGCAACTCCTATTTCTTAAATTTCTTGGAGCCTGTCACTAACTTTATTTGGTCTTTTCGTTATTTACATATTTCATTTTCATCTCTTTGCTACTATCCCTTTCATCATCTCTTGTACGCAATCATTCAAATAGAACAAAAGTTGGATTGAATGGCAACAAAGTCGGAAATCTGTTGAACCATAAGTTGCAGTCTCAGAAGTCAAATCTTTGGCAATTTGAACAATTTAGGTGTATCGAATGACAACAAAGTCAGAGTATATGATAGTCTATATGTGATTGGATAATGTATTTTATGTCTTAGTAGACATGCTGAAAAAGATTTTGGTGTTCTACGTGACAGACTCTTACTTATAATAGTCAAAATTCTTGTTGCTCACCAAATCATTTGATGATAATAGTTTATCCATAAATTTGATTTTTATTGGATTGCTCATCATAGATTTGATGGTGATATAGAATATTGTTCTTACATCATCTTTGGGAATTGCGTGCAGAGTTTGGGTTTTCCTGTCTAAAAAATAAAGCTTAGAGAGAATGGGTTGTGGAGTTAGCAGTGGAGGAGGACAGAGTTCACTGGGCTATCTGTTTTGAAAATGGTGAGGTTCCAAAGTCCTCAGATAATACAACTTCCAAGAAGGCCACTGCTTTGCCACCAGTGGATAATAATCAGTAGATTCATGCAGGCATCGAACGGAACTAAGCAAATGACTACTATAGGACAGATGGTCAGAACACTAGAAACTTCATCACGATAATTTTTGTAAGTTGCCTATTCATGATTCAAGAAATTCTTTATTAAAATAAGATACCTCAACTGCTTGAAACCACCCAAACTTCTCTCCATTTCAAAGTCCCTCTCTCTCTCTTTCTTTCTCGTGTATCTACCCGAACGAGCAACAACTATGTCATGGCCTCCATCCTTCGACCTTACACCTCCATAGTCAACAGAGTACTTTTTTTTTTCAAGAACTTTGTTTTAGCAAAGTAACGATCAAAATTTGTAAGTGAGAATCGGAAATTTGTGTGTTCTCATTTTTTTTTTCATCTTAT
The DNA here is from genome assembly GCF_017979445.1 of Akebia trifoliata. Classification (NCBI taxonomy): domain Eukaryota; kingdom Viridiplantae; phylum Streptophyta; class Magnoliopsida; order Ranunculales; family Lardizabalaceae; genus Akebia; species Akebia trifoliata. The sequence goes on along the minus strand of NW_028237065.1, from coordinate 2,890 downwards.
CTATTTTAGGGATTACCTTGTCTTCCTAGTTTAATTTTCTTTTTAATCTTCTCAAGTTTAAAATCAGCATCATATTTATAAAAAAAAATCTAAGTAGAAGGCCTAGAGTTCTCAATGCTTGCGAGATGTTGAAGTCTTTAGGAAGGCCTTTGCATCATGAGTCCAAGAGATTATTAAATAGATGCATTTCTTGTTTTGGTTGACACTTAGTGTATCACAATTAATTAAACTTTCTTTCAACCTTCTAATAAGTATTTCCTTTTCTTTTGATCAGTATCATAAAGGTTTTAGAATCGAATATTCCAACAAGATCAAAGAATGTATCTTTCTATGGGGAAGGCTTGAACCCTGTCCGACTACTTTGGGATCTACAATGTGAGTATTGTTCTTCCATTTTAATCTATCTTAAGCAATATAAACGTAAGTTATCTATAGGATTTTGTTTTTTTTCCTGTGAATTTCACTTCGGTTCCTTAATCAGTAGTATATTGGGTGCTCATCCTTATCACCTGATGACCACCACCATCATCATCAGATCATTTTATGTTCATCATGATATGACGACATGGGTTCAAGCCTTGATGATGATTACCATAATGAGCATGATAATGATGTTATGATGACCATGTTCATGATAATATACCCTTGATGAGGTTGTTTATCATGATGATGATGATAATCATTATTAGAATCATTGTCTGTTTATCATGATGATAACAACCATCATTGTATGATCAACATATTTGAAACCAATATAATTTCTTTAGGCTATCAATGTTGCCTGTATGGACGTCGGTTTGGTAACTGATGTTATATGTCTTTAACCTTGGTTAATAACTGATGTCAAATGCCTTATGTGGTAGTGATGGGGGATTTTAATAAGTTGACATTCTTGACATATATTACAGCATTTTCAACAATTAGATAGATGGGTAAGGATGCGCTCTAGTTTTTTTTTTTCCTATAGCTCCTGTGGCAGTTTTATTGGTTGAGAGAGTACCACATCGACAAACAGACAAACTAAATCTAATCGTTTAAATTTGAAAGTTCTGTGGCTGTTGACTTTTAATACCGTCGTCTAGCCTAGAAGTGGTTTTTTTTCCTCTCTAAATCTCATCTAAGGCATGAGATGCTCAACCCAACAGATCGGTCGGGTTGATAAAGTTGGCTCACTCCTCATTAATACTAAATAAAATGTCTTATATGGTGACAACTGGCATTTATATATATAAAATTATAATTTACAATTATTTCTCCTAAAATATATTTAAAAATTCACATATATGAAATTAAAAGTAAATATAACATTTTTTTTTGGGGGGGGGGGGGGGGGACGGGGGCTCAATTGTGCCCTCGCCAAACCCGACCTCAAGCATGAAATGCTCAACCCAACGGATCGGTCGGGATGATTGGCTCACTCCTTATTAATACTAAATAAAATGTCTTATATAATGATAAGTGGCATTTAAAAAAAATGTAATTTACAAATGTTTGTCCTTAAAATGTATTTACAAGTTCACATATATGAAATTAAAAGTAAATATAAAATAAAAAGTGAATTGTGAATTGTGAATGAGAAAGAAACAAAGATATCTAAAAATATTATAAATTATAACCATATTAAGTTCAGGTAAATCAAGCAGCCTGATGTCTATGCCCGGATCCACCTCGAATTTGTTTTGCCAAAATTTTCCCAAACCTGAGCCTAAACCTTAGCTAATCGTGCACAAACTTGACCCAAGGTCGGGATAAAGACTTATGAGAACCTTCCCAATTATGTGTGAAGTTAAGATAAAATTACCATGCCAATATAAACAATCAAAGCAAATATATGTAGCAATTTATCACACATAGTTGGTCAACCAAGATATCAAGATATACGTGAAAAACACTACCAATAAAAAAGGGAAAAACTATGGGGCAACTCTGAGAATAATCTATTATTTCAACATTTTATGAATGAAAGATACGAATTTATGATCATGCTTGGTACACAATATTAAGAGAGATTCTTATGCTACAACAACTTTTGCTAATGCCACCCTAATTCGTATGTAAATTACCAAAGAATTAACACACATCATGGAGTGGCGTTAGCAAAAGTTGGTGTGGCAAAGAAGCTCTCTTTTTTAAAGTGCTAAATCAATTTTTTTTCTCAAGAACGTGAAAATCTTATTTCTTTATGTCCCTTTCCACATTTTTTACAATTTAGATAAACCTCCTTTTTAGCATCAATGTCCTTTAGACTATATTTTGCAAGCACAAATGATTCATAGGGCATACATATGTCTTGGTGCTAACTTGTTGGAAAACATGTTTGGGAATTAAAATGAATGATGTACCGGACCAATAAGAGGTTAATGCCTGTAGGATGTGAGTTCGATACCCAGTATGGGCATTAATTCCTCAGGTGCCATCCGTAAGGGCGCACCCTCACTTACCTGGTGCGTGTGATGTGCGGGCGTTGCACGTGCCCCAGGACTAGTCTTTGGACAAGACCATGATTTTCATCATCTGCTCTTACTATTTTAATCACTATCTTTTGGGATTTTTATTCATCAATATTTTGTTAAAATTTTATGAGGCAATTGGCCTCTTAAAGTACTATATCTTGCCCAAATCCCCCAGGTATATGCAATACCCCACAAACCACACATACTAGGTAAATAGGGATACATTTTTGTGGGTGACCAACAAGGGGACTTGAACTGAAGACCTTTCCCTTTTTGGAGGGTTGCCTTGGCCACTGTGTCCAACATTCATTGGTTAATAATTTCAATTTTTATTGTACTCATAAAGAGTTGTTTACAAAAAGGGCTATATGCCAATTTTTATAAAAAGTAAACAAAAAAATTTAATCAACTCACTTGCGTTTATGAATTGACTCGCT